>NC_026002.2:45579023-45656938 GCF_000442705.2 Elaeis guineensis
GATTGTCAGACAGCGTATAGGCACCCCCTTAATCAGACCATGAATCTTTAGATTTGATTATCCATGATTCTGATCTAGCCATGATTTGATTTATCATGTTGATTTCACCAATCGAGATATTGGACCCATCGTAATGTTGGATTGTGTCACCTGATCAATTCGAATTGTACCTCATGAATTCTCTCTCCTCTGATTTTCTCTCTCCACTTGATTTTATGAAATCGATGAAGAAACCTTGATCCTATCACTTCGAATCCGATTTGATCTGATAGTCAAACTTTGGATCATTTAGGTCCTAATTAGATTTTGATTAGATGAAATTAGATGATCGGACCCAATCTAAACCGTTGAAATATGGTATTCGTATTCTTTCTAATTATTGAAATTGATTCTGTATAGGATTGTGGATGTTTGATCATGGGATATCGCGATATGATCTACGAACAGAATTTTTGAAAGAAAATTTATAGAATTTTATGGATTTATTGGAATGCGTTCGAGGTAAGTAATGTTTCACTTTTTCTAGATTTATCGACAAATTATAATGTATTTTTCTGACATGATTTGTGAAACGATGCATGAATTGGATGAATGTATTTTTGCTATGAAAATATCTTATTTGAAATGTTATGATGAAGCATGATTGAACATATTGATTTCGTGATGCATTATATTGATTGATTTCGATATTACATGATTATATGTTTTATTATCGAAATTGAATATGAAATATGATTTATGAAGAATTATGATATAAGAAACATATGAATTGACAACCTGACTATGTAAAGGACCCGCCAATGGGGGCATATACGTTGGCAATTGATTGTCCTGAGGATTTATGTCGCCAGTAAGACCAGCGACATGTCGCCAGATAGACTAGCGACAAAACCGCCAGTGAGACCACGGTTCCGAAGGATTTGGCTGCCAGATGATTCGCAGCCCACCGCAAGCAGATACGCGGTATTATGACCCTGCCACAGGGATAATGTGGTCATAGCTCATGGTTGACGAAAAAAAATTGAAGAACAAAAGAAATTAAAATCTCGAAAGAAACTTGAATTTTCGAAAAAGAAATGAATTTGGCATGAATTATATTGCATAATTAAAATTGATTTTGAATTGATGAACTCTATATGCTTATTTTTTTATAAATGATTATTTACTTAAATGCCTGATGAAATCTATTGAAAAGTGATCATTGCTTACTGGGCTGTCTAGCTCATTACCTCTTATTTTACTGTTTTTACAGATGTTGAGGAATTAAGATGATACAAGATATAAATGGAAGAGTGATCAGAAGCAGAATCTCTAGACTTTTATTTTCGATTGAAAATCTTATTGCATTTGATGTAAGGACTATAAATCATTGTTGAATTTATTGAGATATTAAAAAAAAAAAAAATTTAGGTCGTTAAGTTTTGGATTTAAATTATTGTCTAATTTTTCTGCTGTTGTTTTAAGATAGCATGATAAGATGCCTTGCATGCTTATAGGAAGAGTTTTCTATGAGTATGCGGCGGTTGCCATGACCCTCGATTCACAATCTCGGGTCGGGGGCGTGACAATTATTGTTGGTGCAAAAATCTGCTGGCGCCGGATAAGCTGGAGTCGGGGAAGTCGCGGTCGCCGTCGGGACCTGCAAAGGAAGTCTAGACCGGAGGTGGGGTTGCTCCGGCAAGACCCTCCGACGCTCAAGTCAGTTCTCTGCCTCAACAAGAATGGAGTGCTCGAACGGAGAATTTAGCAGAGTTTTGAGATAGGAAATGAGCTTATAGAATAACGTATCTGGGTCCTCCTTTTTATAGACGGAGGAGGTAATGGATTGATGGCGACGTTTGTAACCGCCTGGTAGTAGGCTGCCGAGGGTCAGGCGGAATTTGCTGCGAAGAGTAGTGGAGTAGACCCGTGGCCATCACTGGGGCGTGCCACGTGGAATCTGCTACAGGTAGTGGAGTCACGCAGCACCCGCCGCAGGGAGTGGAGCAGAATCATGGCCGTTGATACAGCCTGTCAGAGAATAATGGGGTCGCGTAGGGTCTGCCGTAGTGAGTGGAGCAGAATCATGGCCGTTGATACAGCCTGAGAATGCAGATCCATCGGCTGAAGCTCGGTAGTGGTCGGGGTCTGGCCCCGTAGGGGTCCGGGCAGAGTCCTTCTCGCAGTTGGGGTCGTGGGTGGAGTCCGGCTCCCGTGAGAGTCCGGGTGGAATCCCCTGCAATCGAGATCAGATGCAAAGTCCGGCTCCCGTAGGAGTCCGGACAAGGCTTACCGACAGCTGAGGTTGAGGACGAGCCCGGCTCCCGTAGGAGTCCGGGCGGAGTCTGCTCGCTGTTGAAATTGGTGATGGAGTCTGGCTCCCGTAGGAGTCCGGACGGAGTCCGGACGCAGTCTATCTGTAGCCGTCGGGGTTGAGGATGAAGCCCGGCTCCCGTAGGAGTCCGGACGGAGTTTCCCTGCAATTAAAGTCAAAGGAGAGGTCCGGCTCCCGTAGGAGTCCGGACGGGGGCTTACCAGCGATTGGAGTTGAGGATGGAGCCCGCTCCCGTGGGAGTCCGGGCGGAGTCCGCTTACGGTTGACGTTGTCGGCGGAGTCCGGCTCCCGTAGGAGTCCGGACGAAGGCTGCTTGCAGCTGTTGGAGTTGAGGATGAAGCCCGGCTCCCGTAAGAGTCCGGGTGGAGTCTTCCTGCAATCAAGGTTAAAGGCGAAGTCCGGCTCCCGTAGGAGTCCGGACAGGGCTTACCAGCGGTTGAAGTTGAGGATGGAGCCCAGCTCCGTAGGAGTCCGGGCGGAGTCTACCTGCTGTTGAAGTCGTCGTGGAGTCGGCTCCGTAGGAGTCCGGACGAAGCCTGTCTGCAGCCGTTGGAGTCGAGGACGAAGTCCGGCTCCCGTAGGAGTCCGGGTGGAGTCTTCCTGCAATCAAGGTTAAAGGCGAAGTCCGGCTCTCGTAGGAGTCCGGACAGGGCTTACCAGTGGTTGAAGTTGAGGATGGAGCCCGGCTCCCGTAGGAGTCCGGCGGAGTCTACCTGCTGTTGAAGTCGTCGGCGGAGTCCGGCTCCCGTAGGAGTCCGGACGAAGCCTGTCTGCAGCCGTTGGAGTCGAGGACGAAGCCCGGCTCCCGTAGGAGTCTGGGTGGAGTCTTCCTGCAATCAAGGTTAAAGGCAAAGTCTGGCTCCCGTAGGAGTCCGGACAGGGCTTACCAGTGGTTGAAGTTGAGGATGGAGCCCGGCTCCCGTAGGAGTCCGGGCGGAGTCTACCTGCTGTTGAAGTCGTCGGCGGAGTCCGGCTCTCGTAGGAGTCCGGACGAAGCCTGTCTGCAGCCGTTGGAGTCGAGGATGAAGCCCGGCTCCCGTAGGAGTCCGGGTGGAGTCTTCCTGCAATCAAGGTTAAAGGCGAAGTCCGGCTCCCGTAGGAGTCCGGACAGGGCTTACCAGCGGTTGAAGTTGAGGATGGAGCCCGGCTCCCGTAGGAGTCCGGGCGGAGTCTACCTGCTGTTGAAGTCGTCGGCAGAGTCCGGCTCCCGTAGGAGTCCGGACGAAGCCTGTCTGCAGCCGTTGGAGTCAAGGACGAAGCCCGGCTCCCGTAGGAGTCCGGGTGGAGTCTTCCTGCAATCAAGGTTAAAGGCGAAGTCCGGCTCCCGTAGGAGTCCGGACAGGGCTTACCAGCGGTTGAAGTTGAGGACGGAGCCCGGCTCCGTAGGAGTCCGGCGGAGTCTACCTGCTGTTGAAGTCGTCGGCGGAGTCGGCTCCCGTAGGAGTCCGGACGAAGCCTGTCTGCAGCCGTTGGAGTCGAGGACGAAGCCCGGCTCCCGTAGGAGTCCGGGTGGAGTCTTCCTGCAATCAGGGTTAAAGGCGAAGTCCGGCTCCCGTAGGAGTCCGGACAGGGCTTACCAGCGGTTGAAGTTGAGGACGGAGCCCGGCTCCCGTAGGAGTCCGGGCGGAGTCTACCTACTGTTGAAGTCGTCGGCGGAGTCCGGCTCCCGTAGGAGTCCGGACGAAGTCTGCTTGCAGCTATTGGAGTCTAGGATGAAGCCCGGCTCCCGCAGGAGCCCGGGTAGAGTCTGCTCGCTGTTGAAATTGTCGATGACGGAGCCCGACTCCCGTAGGAGTCCGGGCGGAGTTGTCATGTAGTCGATTCCGCTGAGGACCTCGGCTGTGGACATTTTATACCCAACAATTATTTTTTTATAAAGTTAAATTTATTTTATATCTAAATTAGATCTATTTTAATGGATATTTAGATCTGAATCCTATCAGAATTCAGCACTATGTGAAAATAGATTTTATCAAAAATTTATTTCTTATGCATTCATATTTACATCTAATTAATTTTTTATATGATATTAAATTTGAAATTAATATTTTATAATTAATATAAAATATATTTCAGATCTGATATGATGTATATGATATATTAAATCTAATTAGATTAGATGAAGAACATAATTGATAAGATCAAGGATATATTCATGACATAAAATAGTTTTATCAATAATTACATGTTGATGTAATTATGTATGAAATTAGATTTTAGATCATAATAGCCTAATACTCAGATTGATGAGATCACTAGACCGTCCGATTGTAGGAGATTGAAGAGATTAATCTCTCTTTTGTCTATTCGATGGGTTCTCTTATGATGTGTAAGTGTATCATTGTGATCTGATTTCATAAAAAAAATATATAAATAAATTTTTATATATTATTTTGGATCATAAATATATTTATATTAGATTTAAAGTAATTTATGATTCATTACAATAGGATAAAATTTAGATATAAAATTATTTTAGATCTGAATTGCATATTACATATGATGTAAATGGTATAGATCTAAAGGTTGTCATGATACATGAGATGCATGTATGAAGTTTAGATCATACCTATGTATATTTAATTATTAAATATATTATAAAAAATTATTTTTATGTATTAAAACATATGGTATGCTTCACCTAAAATTCTTGTAGAATAGTTCTATAGATTGAAACACACATTTCACACACTTAATTATGAATTAAGTTTTGAATGATCTAGATTTGAGAATTGAAGATCATTAAGATACCACATAAAATAATGGATAAAGGTTAGCATGAATCAAATCTTTCTAATAGATTAGACCTAGGGTTAGAAACATATATGGACCATATAGAGAAATTGATTAAATCTAATCAAGTGTTGAATTAGATCAGGTCAGTATTTCTCAAGATCAATCTCAATAGTTGTAGTTTGATCAAGTCCATGTGTTTAATCCTAATAAATAGACCATGATCATAGCTCCATGGTTGAGCCCGAACCTTCTAGTGTGCCAAATCGAAACTAATTAACCAGTTAGTGTCTAAAGTAAGTTTGGCAGATTTGATCAAGTAGTTTTTAATTGGGAGCTATTCACCTAGATGTGTCTACGGTGAGTTAAGAGCATATCCCTCCTTCTAATTTCACTTACTTAGCCAACATGGTAGATTATATTTTGATTAGGTCACCAGTCAATTCGTGCAGACCCATGCCATTAAGGTGAATCAGTGTGACTGATTTAGGTATCTTTAGACCAGCTTGTGCCTAATCCTTTACATGACTTGGTGAAGTCAGAAGGAGGATTTGTAGCTTGCAGATCAACCTCTTCTCTTATCCTCAGATCAATGAAATCAAATCTTTTAAATTATTAGATCCATAAAGTGATAAAGTTATGAGATAACTTGATCATTATCTCTCATTAAGGTGCATGATAATGAGTCTAATATTCTAAATAGGTATTGGAGGCACCACATACCTGGTGTCTATTATATATCAGAATTGTCATTCATCATATAACCATCATAATGTACCTTCAGATCAATACTCAGGTTGGTCAAGCCATACTCGGGACTGGACATCCGTTTGTTGGATGCACTTGGTGTGCCATATTAATGGTAGGATCTAATCGAGATTTTTAGTGGAGGCACCACATGCCTGCTGAAGGGATGTCTGGAGCAAAAGTTATTGCTAGAAGTTATTTCAAGAAATAATTGGTTATGAACCTACCCATAGATACACTAGGATTGGTCGAGCCACTCTCGAACTTAAATGCAGTCTTTGTGGATTCTAGCACCCACTAAAGAATTAGTGTAATTTTTCGAGTTGGAGGTAAAGGCTACAATTTATAAAAATAATGGAAGAACCTTTAGACTAAAGTCCATATCTTCAAGATTAAAAATAATTCATATACTAATAGGCTAATGTCTTCTTCTTTCAAGTTATGGCCAACACACTATCCCTCCATATGCTATTGGATAGTGACAGGCTCATCGAACCCAACTTCGATAGCTGGTATCGAAAGTTGAAGATCATACTGGAGCATGAGAGAATTTTATATATCCTTACGGATCAGGGACCTGAAGAATCTGCAGTCAATGCTCCTTGTACCATGAGAGATACTTATATGAAGTGGCTCAATGACCTCATGATCGTGCGTTGCATGATGAGGGCAGCCATGAATGATGAACTTAGTCATAAGTTCGAAGATGCACAGTCAGAGGAGATTATTCAAATGTTGAATGAGTCATTTGGCACCCTTGAGGATGCGGAGAGACACAAAACCTCCTGCGCAGTGTTCAATGCCCATATGCGAGAGGGAGCTTCAGTCACCGATCATGTATTGTACATGATTGAGTAGATTGAATACCTTAGCAAACTTGGCTTTTATTGTATGAACACTTAGACAAGGATGCTATCCTCAATTCGCTATCAAAATCCTACCTATCCTTTCTCAGTCATTATAGAATGACAAAGCCTACGATAAACTACCGTGGTTTGCTAGAATTATTGTAGACTTTTGAGAAGGATCACCAGCTCCAGAAGGAGCTAGTGAATTTAGTGGGAGGTTCATCTATAAGACATCGATCCTCTAGGAGAGAAAAGAAAAAAAAGGTACAAAAATCTCATGCCGTCGATCTTAAGCAGAGCAAAATGTCAAAAATTGATAAGAGCTAGGTAGAGTGCTTCTTCTGTATGAAGCTGGGTCATTGAAAAAAGAATTGTCCTACCTATATAGCCACCCTTGATCCAAACAGGCCTAAAAATAGGAGAAAGAAGCAAGTGGTTGCTTCACAAGGTACTTATATGATAACATCTTGTAATTTTTCTGTTTGTGATACTACTACCTGGATATTAGATACTAGAAGTCCTATTAATATATGCAATTCATTGCATGAACTGCAGATAAGTAAGAAGTTTCGAGAGGACGAGCAGTTTCTTAACATTGGAGATAGAAATCTTATTTCACTTTTGGCTTTAAAAACTTTACAGCTTATCTTCGAGTCCAGTAGTGTCATGTTAAATGATTGTCATTATTATCCCTCCTTTATGATGAATGTCATCTTTGTAGGCCTTTTGGCTAAACTTGATTACAAGTTTATAATAAACGATGATTTTTGTGATATCATTATGAATGATACTACAATTATGCATGGACAATTAAAACATGGCATATACATAATATCACTGCTTGTTAGTGTAATATACACACCCAGTAAATGTCCTAAATTAGGTAATGTCAGTGAATCCTACCTTTGGTATTGTAGGCTTAGTCATGTGAACAAGAATAGAATTGACAGGTTGATCAAGAAATATGTTTTTGAGATAGATGATTGTGAATCATTGCCTACCTGTGAATTCTGTCTACTTAGTAAGATGACTAAGTCACCTTTTAAAGGAAAAGATGAAAGAGCTAGCGATATCCTACGTCTAATACATATTGATATATGTGGGCCTATAAACATAAGTGTCAGAGAAGGATACTACTACTTCATTACATTTACAGATGACCTATCGAGGTATGGGTATGTCTATCTTATGAAGCATAAGTCAAAATTATTTGAAACATTCAAACGATTTCATGCTAAAATAGAGAAACAAACTAGAAAGAGTATTAAGATCCTTCGATCAGATAAAGGAGGTGAATACCTCACTAGTAAGTTCCTAACATATCTGAAAAAGAATGGGATTCTCTCATAGTGGACCCCTCCTAAAATACCACAGCATAATGGTGTATCCGAGAGGAGGAATCGAATCTTATTAGACATGGTTCGATCCATGATGAGCTTTGCGAGTTTGTCAATCTCTCTTTGGGGATATGCTTTAGAAACTACCTTCTATATTTTAAATAAGGTGCCTAGCAGGTCTGTCGATAAAATTTCGTATGAGATATGGACTAGACGTAAGCCTGTACTCTCACACCTTAGGGTCTGGGGGTGTCCAGCTCATGTCAAGCATTTAAAGATAGATAAGCTTAGATAGAAGTTCGATAAATACTTGTTCATAAGGTACTCAAAGAAAATTAAAGGGTACTACTTCTACCTTGCTGCAGAGCAAAAGGTATTTGTCAGTAGCCGAAGTGTCTTTTTGGAAAAAGAGTTCCTTAGTGAAGGAGCTAATGCCTGTAAAATTAAACTTAATGAAGTTTATGAGGTGGGAGGACCGACATACACAAAATTAGATTTGATTGGTGAATCAAATTTGGAGCCAGTAGAGGTGCCGTTAAGGTGATCCGGTAGAGTACCACATCAGCTGAACATATACTATAGTTTTTTGTTCCAGGAGGTGATCCCATCAAACTTGATGAGAACGATGAGGATCGATCACTTATATGGAGGTCATGCAAAGGCCCGACTCATAAAAATTGTTAGATGTGTACCCTAGATGCCAGATTGGCTGACACATTCCTGTACAAATATAAGGATAAATTTATAATTTTGACTATAAATGAATAAAAGGGTTATTCTACTATCACATTGTATACATTATGTCTGCGATACATCCTTTGAGTTAGTAGGAATGTTAATTCATATTTTCAAGAGTTAAAAATTTAAGACATAAATTTACATAACTAACTCATAAACAGCTCCTGATCATAGGATCATCACGAGGATGGTGATCGATCCGGAAGGTTGGTGTACGATCGCTTTCTTAGGTAGATGTATCTTAAGTCTACGATGTGGAGACACCAGAGTGAGTGTATAGGTATTCATTGAGAACGAGAGTACTGAGCGTGACCACCTCGGTAGTCATAAGGAAGTCTACCTTCTCCTCGATGACTAGCTCGATGCTGCAGCTGTGTCTAGTTCTTTGACCTGAGATGCATCGACAGTTCACCTTAAGTGTGTTATAGTTTGAGTACACCATAACTCGATCTCCTAGCCATTCAGAACCTTGAGGTGTATATTGGCTATAGCATATTCATTGTAGGAACCAGATTGCACCAAGATGGGATCTATCAACCTCAATAGATAAGAGGAGTAGTCCTATGATGATCGAATGATCGAGTCCTTAAGCCCATGGCCATGGCAGAGTGAAATAATGGAAAAGAGTTTTTCATTGAGGTTTCACATCGGACTTGGATCGATCGATTGATTCATATGACTGATGTTGGGTTTGACGAGTTCACCTTAACCTTAATTCAGTCGAGACTCATGATAGAAGAACTCAATCACATAGGTAGCTGCACTAAGAGGTTCATCTTCATTTATGATGGATTGCTACCATATACTGCTAGGTGTCACTGATGGATTTTGAGTGCAATTAGAATGATCTTAATGATCAATCATTCTAATTGTCTGAATCAGAAGAGTTCTGATCCATCGAAAGGAGTTTCAATGATGTCGATGATGAGATCATGACATGTCTCATCAATTGAGCTAGCCTAGTTCGATTGATTTGGATTAGATCCAATTAGGTTCAAGAAAATCGTGCTAGCACACGATTGAGCCTAACTTTCTCCTCGTGTAATCTTTTTTCATCTCGACTAATTCAAATATAATTTGACTCACCCAGAGAACCTTGAGAAAGTTTTTCTCAGTCTGACTGGAGCCAGTCTAGCTCAAAAAATCTTATCTTAATTCATGAGATGAATTTAAGACAACACCTGTCAATTCCTATCACCTGTCATTTCTGTTTTAGGACATCGGTCAAATATTGACTTATGGATCTTGAACTGAAGGCCATTTGACAAGAAGTCATTGGAGAGTTTTTATGGAGTGTCCACCTGCTAAATTAAGCCTCAAAGTGGGAACCAAGATCAGATTGGGTGTGCACCCCAAGTGGATAAGGATAGAGTCCCATGAGATGAGGACTCTATGCCTTGATCGACTCAAACTGTTGGACACCAATCTCACTGTGTTTATCCAGTGTTGGTGCCAACAGTAGGAGGATTTGGTGGAGTTATTATCTGATATGATCAAATGATATCACTCCACCAATCAAAATTTTTTCAAAATTAATTAGAATTTTTTGATTGGTCGAATGATGTGGCACTGCATGGCACAGTAGGGTCTATTTAAACCCTGTCTACGCCTAGGGTTAAGAGAATCTGCTCAAAACCCAACAAAAATATAAAACCCCTCCACTTCTCCATACCCCCTCTACTTTTCTCCCTCCCCTCTTCAGATCCAAGAGGTTGGGCATCCATCTGATGCTTGTCCAAGGTGTGGTGGCTCCCTGATCAGAAGGCTGCAGGGATTTGTTGAGAAGCTGCTGCTCTGCTTCAGAAGATCTTTTGAAGATCTTGCAGATCAGATATACATCTGATTTTTGGAGCAAAAATTTATGAGGAGAAGATGATCTAGATCCTATTCGAGTGGATACCGATGAGGCTAGGCGAATGCGTGGCTATTTTAGAACCTCGAGCGTTGCTGTGATCATCTACAGGTTAATCTAGTTACCCTAGAGGTATTCCTCTAATCCTCAAGTTTTAGATTTAATTTTAGATTAAATATTAGAGAATAAGAATTAGATCTAATAGACCTTAGATCTAAAATAAAGTAAGATAATTTTTTTAAAAAAATATTCCACCCCAGATCTCATTAGATCTGGAAGATCCTACAAGAAAAAAGGCGGTTTTTCCTTCAACTAGTATCAGAGCCAGGTTGATGGTTCTATTTTAGATCTAATTTTTATTTTTATTTATTTGATATTAATAGATTTTAGATATCACATCAGATATGATTGGATCTAAAATCAAAAAATTTAAAATTAAATCTAAGTAGATCTAATATGTATGAGATGCATGACTAGACTAGGAATGTTTAAACTATGAATAGTCTTGAAATTTTATGTTTTAATATGATTAAAATATAAATTATATCTAATTTATTCTCTAATTTTTTGATATTATAAATATTATATTCAGATCAAAAAATAAAAATAAAATTTAATTAATTCATAAGATTGATCAGCTGCATGCCTAGACTAGTTATAGAATTATTCTAGTAACTATCTAGAATAGATTTTATATTGAATAGTTTTATTTAAATCTTATTTTTTAGATATTACATGTGATGTATTAGATCTGAAAGTATGCTAATTAGATCAAATTTTAATACATGAGATATATGCAAAGCATGTATAAGTTAGATATGAAATTATATATGTGATATGTAACTTAGATCTAACTAGTTTTGTAGTTAAATCAATATTTCTGATTAAGGTGTTTCTCATGACCGTCCGATCATAAGAATAAAGTAGAGTTTAAGACTCTCTCCTCTCATTCAATAGGGTGTTCTTATGGCGTGTAGGGGTGCTGCGCATTCATTCTTAATCAGAAATCAAACTTACTTTTTTGCAAAACCCTAGATCCTGAAATCTTAGGATTTATTTTACATGTTTTGTTTATGAACCCAAGACTTAATTAATGAATTAAGCTTGTGAAATTAAATTAGGTCTAAAATTGAGAATTTTAGATCTAAGTCATTTTTATAAAATTGGGTTCGGGCTTGGGTAGGTCAATTAGGTCTAGCGGTTGATCAAACCGAATCAAAAGTTGGTTAGGTGGGATCATGAAAGCTAATAATTGATCAGTCTAATAGGATTAAGTCTAGGTCAAGGTCGAATCATATTCATATGTGACTCGATCAAGTTAAGACCTAATTTGGCTCAGTGGTTAGAGCCTGGATGTAGGCTAACCCAATTGGTTCTGGTTCGACAATTTGGTGTCTAAGATAAATTAGGTAGATGTGACTGAATAATTTTTAATTGAGAGCTACTCGACTCGAATGCGTTCTTATCGAGTTAATGACATATCCCTTCCATCGGTCTCACTTACCTGGCCATATGTGTTGATCCAGTTCTGATTTGAGGTGACTAACAATTCGAGCTAACCCATGCCACTAGGTTAGTCATAATTGTTATGACTATGTCAAGTCAAGTTTTATGAGACCTAAATTAAATCTTCCTAAGAAAATATTAAGTCTAAGATCTTCCACCATTGTGGATGTGCAGGCCCTTCCCGAGGTTGATTGTTCTCGGCTGGTTACAGTGGCTCAGTTACTCCGGAAAGATGCAACTATGTCCATTATGCATTGGATGCTATAGATTAGAGGATGGGTTGTGCTCAATATTTCAAATACAGTGAGGGACTCAATCCAGAATCTAGTTCGTGCAAATGGTGGGTCTGACTTAACTAAGGATTGGAGCAATATTTCGGACATGGTGAGCTTCATGAATTAGAGACCAAATTTTGGATGCACCATGATTAGAGAATCATTGGACAAGAGTTGTCCACTCATCAGTTGACTCATCACCAATAACTGTTAGGTGAGGTGGTGAGCCAGTCAGTGAGACTGCACCACTCACTAGAAATCACTAATCACAGAGATTTTCACATCTCTACCTAGGGAGTGTAGGGATCTGAGAAAATAGTGGGAGCCTAATTTATTTAAAAATAAAACCCCTAAATAAATTGGTTAAGTCTGATTACAAAATCTAACTAGAAACTCTTGACTCTCTATAGAAAATATATATGCGTCCAACCCCCTGACCAAAATACTAGACACCCACAGATTGACTGGACCTAATTTCAAGGATTGGTTGAGGAACTACAGAATTATTCTGGATTTTGAAAAACTGACTCATATCTTGGACCAGGACCCACCTGCTATGCTAGCACGTCTGACTGCTGAACAGAGAGCGTCTCTGAAAATGTAGATGGATGAAGATAACAAAGTCAGGTACTACATGTTGGGTACAATGGCTGATGACTTGCAACGCCAGCATGAGAATATTATGACTACTCACCAAATGTTGGCTCACCTACAAGAGTTGGTTGATGAACAAAGTCGCGCAGCCAAGTATCGTCTGCCAAAAACTTTTTAAGGCTAAAATACGTGATGGGCAGTCAGTCCAAGATCATTGTTTGACAATGATGAAGGACCTTTAGGAGTTTGAGAAGCTCGGTATCATCTTAGACAAAGATTTTCAGATGGATGTGATCCTTCAGTCCTTGTTCGATGCATATGGTCAGTTCATCATAAACTTTCATATGCATATGATGTAGTGTACCTTGGCTGAGTTAATGAACATGTTGGTTATGGTTGAGCTTTCTTTGAAGAGTTCAAAAGGCTCAGTCTTTACTCTGGAGTGGACTTCTTTCAAGAAAAAATCTTTTGGAAAGAAGAAGAAGTCTGTGAAGAAGCAGAAGGTGGATAGAAAAAGGAAGAAGACGGAATCGAAGAAGAAGACTGCTGAAAAAAAAAATATTTTTACTGCAATTCAGACGGCCATTGGAAGCGAAACTATCCTCAGTACCTGGCCACCCTAAAGAACAAGAAGGATGGTCCTTTTGGAGGTATGCTCGTTATAGAATCTAATCTTACGATTTTCTCTACATCCAGTTAGATACTTGACTCTGGTTCTAGTGCTCATTTGTGCACTTCTATGCAGGGTCTTGAGGAGAGCAGGAAGCTGAGGGATGGAGATATGATCCTATGTGTCGGGAATGGAGCAAGAGTTGCTGCTGTGACTGTGGGAACCTACCCTTTGCGATTACCATTAGGATTAGATTTAGTTCTTAAAGACTGTTATTATGTGCCTGCAGCAAGCAGGAATTTGATTTCTGTTTCATGTTTAGCACAAGAAGGCTATGTGATTAGCTTTTATAAGGACCATTGTAACATATTTTATGAAAATAATAAAGTTGCAAATGATTTTCTTATTAATGGTCTCTATCAGCTACATATTGATGTATCTATATTTAATATCGAAAAAAATATGAATGCCATAGGAATTAAAAGGCCTAGAGATAGTCTAAATGATAGGTATCTATGGCATCTAAGGCTAGGTCATATAGTGAAAGACAAGATTAACAAATTGAAAAAATCCAAACTATTGAGTCCGTTGACTTTCGAGTCATATCCAATTTGTGAATCAAGCCTTCAGGATAAAATAACCAAGCTCCTTTTTGTGGGACATGGGAAAAAGACCACAGACCTACTTGCCCTAGTACATACGGATGTGTGCGGCCCATTTGATGTGCCGGCTAGAGGCAACTATGTCTACTTCATTACCTTTACCGATGATATGTCTAGGTACGGGTATGTGTTTCTAATGAAACACAAGTCTAAAGCCTTTGAAAAGTTCAAAAAATTCAGGTATGAGGTAGAAAAATAAACAGAAAAGTCTATTAAGGTTCTTCGATCAGATCGAGGAGGTGAATACCTTAGTCGGGAGTTCCTAGACTATCTTAAGAATAATGGCATAGTCTCTCAATGGACTCTACCTAGAATGCCACAACTCAATGAGATTTCAGAACGAAAAAATCAGACCCTATTAGATATGGTCCGTTCCGTGATGAGCTTCACGGACCTCCCTGAGTTTCTTTGGGGACATTGTCTCATGACAGCAATATATATATTGAATAGGGTTTCCTCTAAAACCATTCCTACCATACCGTATGAGATATGGTATGGTAAGAAACCAAGTCTGAGTCATCTCAAAATTTGGGATTGTCCGGCTTATGTCAAGAGACAGCAAGCGGACAAGTTAGAGTTTAGATCTTTTAGAGCTCGGTTCATAGGATATCCTAAAGAGTCATTAGGATACTATTTTTTTATATTCTGAAAGGCCACAATGTGATTGTGAATCAACATGCTATTTTTCTTAAAAAATAATTTATTCAAGATAGTGGCATCGGAAGAATAATTAAGCTCAAGGAGAATGTCTCCCAAGAGCAACGAGCTAAAAAACCTGAGGAACCCAATCAATTAGAACCAGTTCTAACACAATCTCTTCCACCTCGTAGATCGACTAGAATTTTTCGTCCTCCTGAAAGGTACTTAGGTACCATACAAGAGGATGTAAAAGAAATATTCCTCACGAGAAATGGGGTTCATGGTGATGACCCCAAAATCTATGACGAGGCGATATTAGATATCGACTCCGAGAAATGGTTAGAGGCAATGAGATCAGAAATTGACTCGATGCACTCAAACCAAGTCTGGACCTTGGTAGATCCATCTGAAGGTATTGTACCTATTAGGTGTAAATAGATCTTCAAGAAAAAGATAGGTACAGATAGGAATGTGGAGACATTCAAGGCTAGGCTCATAGCGAAAGGTTATAGTCAGCATGAAGGCATTGACTATCAGGATACCTTCTCCCCCGTAGCCATGCTAAAATCCATCCATACATTGCTTACTATTGCAGCCTATTTCGATTATGAAATATGGTAGATGGATATGAAAATGACGTTCTTAAATAGATATCTTGAGGAAGATATCTATATGGAACAGTCGCTTGGTTTCACATCCAGTGATGATGATCACAAGGTCTGCAAGCTGCAAAGGTCCATTTATGGACTTAAGCAAGCATCTCGGAGCTGAAATACTCATTTCAATGATGTGATCAAAATATTTGGTTTCATCAAAAATGAGGAGGAACCATGTGTATTCAAGAAGGTCAGTGGGAGCACAGTTGTCTTCCTCATATGGTACGTTGATAACATCCTCCTAATTGAAAATGATATTTTCATGTTGACCTCAGTCAAAATATGGTTGTCTAAAGAGTTCTCTATGAAAGATCTAAGAGAAGCATCCTTTATACTGGGTATTAAGGTCTATAGAGATAGACCAAATAGGATGCTAGGACTTTTACAGAAGTTGTACATAGAGGAGATGCTAAAAAAGTTTAGCATGAAAAACTCTAAAAAAGATTTAGTACCTTTTAGATATGGCATTTATCTCTCCAAGAAGATGTGCCCTAGCACACCTGAGGAGATTGAATGCATGAGCAAGATCCCTTATGCTTCGGCAATAGGAAGCCTCATGTATGCCATGCTATGTACATGACTTGATATAGCCCATGCTGTGAGTGTCACAAACAGATATCAGTCGAATCTAGGTGAAGAGCACTGGACTTCTGTGAAATGTATCCTTAAGTACTTGAGAAGGACTAAGGATATGTTTCTAATCTTTGGGAATAGAGATCTCTAGGTTCAGAAATTTACAGACTCAGACTTTATGTCTGATATAGATGATCAAAAATCGACATCTGAGAGTCTGTTCATTTGCAATGGTGGTGCAGTTAGCTGGAAGAGTTTCAAGCAGACGATAATTACTGATTCCACTATGGAGGCAGAGTATATTGCTGCATCAGAAGCTGTGAAGGAGGCATTCTGGTATAAGAAGTTTGCCACAGAGCTTGGAGTGATGTCATCGGATGCCATCCCTCTTTACTGCGACAATAATGGCACCATAGCCCTAGCTAAGGAGCCAAGGTCTCACCAGAAGTCCAAGCATATTGAGTGGTGATTCCATCTGATCCATGATTACCTCGAAAAGGGTTATGTCGAGGTTAAGAGAGTCGACTCCACAGATAATGTGGCAGACCCACTGACAAAGCCATTAGACCAGTAGAAGATCGAAGCCCATCTTGAGAAGATGGGACTTAGATATGTAGCCAATTGGCATTAGGTCAAGTGGGAGTTTGTTAGATGTGTGTCCTAGATGCCAGATTGGCTGACACATTCCTGTACAAATGTAAGGGCAAATTTATAATTCTGACTATAAATGAATAAAAAGATTATTCTACTATCACATTGTGTACATTATGTCTGCGATATATCCTTTGAGTTAGTAGAAATGTTAATTCATATTTTCAAGAGTTGAAAATTTAAGGCATGAATTTACATAACTAACTCATAAACAGCTCCTGACCATAGGATCATCACGAGGATGGTGATCGATCTGGAAGGTTGGTGTATGATCACTTCTTTAAGATAGATGTGTCTTGAGTCTACAGTGTGGAGACACCGAAGTGAGAGTACAGATATTCATTGAGAATGAAAGTACTGAGCGTGACCACCTCGAGCAGTCATAAGGAAGTCTACCTTCTCGTCGATGACTAACTCGATGACTAACTGATCCTATTATATTATTCTTTAATATTAGCTTATTTTATGATCATATCATGAATGAGGTGAAAGTGCCTAGGATGTGCGTGGGTACTCAATGAGACGATACCCAACTTAATGATGAACCTTTCATCACGCAACTTTCCTAAGTAATCTTTACTAACAACATTTAACTGAGTTAAACACAGTTTATTGCTTGAAACTCTTCCAATTCACTGCTCCTCTAGTACTTCTCAAGTATTATGAGAATATTTTTTCATAATTTTCATAAGATCCTATCATGGATCTATCTGAAATCAATGATTATGCATAAGGCATAATTCATATCAAGCTTAGTACATTGAATGTATGGATAAGTAAATACTTTTACACCCATTCATGTTGAACCCTTTCAACATTAAATTCTATGTACTGAGACTAGAACAAGCCCTGCATCCACTTACACCTATCCCTATAGATGTCAAATATATTGGATGCTTAACCCAAGTTTATTTTTATGAAAACTTCTGTGATAAGCAAGTTATTGATCGAGTGTAATATCGGGACTACCTTCTCAATATGCTGTATGTCCTCATATATATAATCAAAAAATTAGTGAAACTCCCATTTATCTTCTTGTACACACACATGGTTCATCTATTTTTGATAAAGTCAAATATTTTGACTGTCCCATCAAAAATAGAAGTACCCACTCCTAATAAACTGCCTGAATTTATAAAAGCATTTGCCCTTCCACTAGAGCCAACTTTTCTAGATGGTGTATGGCAAAAACAAAAATTCAAATAGGCATCCCTAATAGCAACCTGTTGGGTCAAACCCATAGGTGCTCCAACCATAGTCCACATTTGGTTGATGTATAGGGAGTCCATTTCATATATCAAGATTTCAGACCAACTGTCAGAGTCTCTACTCATGATGATCTCCGAATGGGTCAAGAAAATATTATACACAATAATGTATGATGTATCGTCATTCATAATGACAAACCCATATTTTGAGTGGTATATTACACACTCAAAATGACCTTTCGATGAGGAGGTGTGTATCATGGTCATGCCTCATCACTGGGCACATCAGGTTGAGGATTAACTTATGGACACTTCACAGGTTATAATAGGATAGTTTATAGGTTTTGAACTTCTCTAGTTCAATTATCCTCCCACTATCTCCTTTTAAAATTTTTTTTTCTAAAAGATGACATACCTACTGACAAAACATCTTTTGTCAAGTAGGATGGTAGAAATAGTATCACATATTATTCTTTTAAGATATCTTATATACTTATAAAAAACTATTCTAGCGCAAACTTATGTATATCAACTCTTTTCACATAAGTTGGGCAACCTGCATTTTGCCTTTTTCATATCTCATATGGAGTGCTTGTAATAGATTTTTATAGTACCTAATTAATATAGTAATTTCTAAGATATTTTTCAGAAAGAGATAATAAAATTTATGAAGTATTTTAGAAAATATATTATATCACATATGAAGTGTAATCTCTGAATCAAGATATTATTAATATTCGAACATCCATATGTTCAAGACCTAATACCATGCTTGCCTTGAAATATGTGACCATCACATATTTATTTCTTATTCTCATCAACAAGAAGAAGAACATCATTGAGTGGCAGAAATATAAGACCATTATTATAAAACTATAGCCACAATATTTACCAACAGCAGAGTAACTTTTACTCTGAACATTAATTTCAAAACTATGCTACTATAGCAAAAATTTGAAATAATATTTTTGATAAATTTAGGCTCATAACAATGGTCTACTAATTCCTAAAACTTTACTAGAAAGTTATATAAGTTCCTACAGCCTCAGCATGAATGGACTATCCATTAGTGCCTAAAGGCTAGTAGTCACTTCACTTCAGCTTTATAAGCCCTGCAACACTTTGCATAAGTAAAACCTAAATAAGGTATCACATACCTAAAAATTTAAAGCTTAAACACTCAATAAATTATTAATTTATATCACATACAATCTATTAGCAGATGCAACTTTTGCATCCTCCTATTGCTTCACACTTGCAAGATAATTTTTATAATTTATTGCTCATTAATGCTGTAATGATATTAGACATCTTATAGTGAAGATATTCTTCACCTTCTATTCCTCAACCATTCTATGACATTTGGTCAATTTTTTAAAATATCCTAAACAATGAATGTAAAGATGTAAATTTAAACATAAGAACATAAATAGGACTACTCATGATGATATTCACAAGTTAGATGAAGATTTTATCTAATTGTATCTTCCACTATTTTAATGAGTTTCATAGCCCTCAAATATGAAATCAAAGAATCTTATCATGAAGTTTCTTAGTGGGGTTGAGATTTTAATTCCTTATAAAAGACCTTATGGATAGCACAACAAGCTCCTATGAGTTCAAAGGTAAGTAACTCTTTACTAATTGCATCCCATACAACTCTGGATAGCATAATAAACTTACTACAATTCTTGATATACTCTATTGACTTAGTATGAGTTGAATGTAATTAGCTTCATTATGCATCAAGACAGTATTAAACTAGTCTCCACAGCAAGCTTTGTGGATAGTACAACAAGCCTACTATGGTTCTTGACATAATAGTGACTTAGCATGAAGGAAGGCATGGGTAGTGTTCTTAACACTTCGCCATTAAGATTTAATATAATTTAACTGAGGGATTTAGATCTCAAGCACATCCTAAACATTTAATCATACATCATATGCAATTTAAATTCTAATTTTTTTTAACTACTTGCATATATGAGCATATCAAGGAAAAATAAATAGTTATGGACTTTTGAAAAAGTCATTTGAGCCACAGGATGATTTTGGGTCTAACCCCAAGTGCATCATAGATTGAACCATCTCATGGTCAATCTTAATGTGCTTCAGCTCTCCAAAAGTCTGACAGTCCAGTCTTCATCACTATGAAGACAACCATGAATACTTGATCTTTTATTTGAAAATAGAATAAAATAATTTTAATATGTTCTTAAATAATTTTTTTTTATAATTTTATATCATTATGTAAAAATTTCAATCAACAGTTGTGAATATAGAAAAGAGAGGTTCAGTTAATAATATAATGTATCAGGAATGTCCAGCCCCTATTGTAACTCTTGCAGATGCATTAATATAATCAACTAGTATGTAAGCATTCATGCATATATCCATCACATAAATGTTCCATAGTCCATAACAAATCAATATAATATTTTATAATAATTATAAAATATTATAACAAACAACTCATATTATTTCAATTGTGATATCATTCAAACACATGTCAATTATGATGTTAAAAAATATGGGCATAGGAACCATTTTTGAGTTTCTGATTCGAGTTCAACACTTGACCCAAAGTTTAATATTAGGTCAATCATTTATCATCCATATGAGTTAGGTTGACCAATTCTTAAGTTAAACCTAATTCAATTAGGTTAACTCAGATTCGGTTACCCATAACTCAAACCCTAATCTAATTAGGTAAATGACAAAATTTAATTAACCAAAATTAAAATTAGCTTCAAATCAAATTAGAACAATAATTTTGGTTTAATCTATAAACATTAATTCTAATCATATTAGAATAATGAATTATAGTTAAACTAATTTATCGGCACAAAAATCTTAATTGATATCTGATGCATCCTTTTCATGATCAAAATTTTTTGGCCCCATGCATGCCTCGGATAACAACCAAGATGGTCAACCCACAATGGTGAGTCCCAAATAACATGATGGTTGGCCCTTGGATCTTAAGTAAATGCATCAAATGTAAAAACCTTAATCCTTGGCAATGTACATCCATATGCAGCATTCCAAGGCCCCTGCGCATCTCATGTACTGAATTTTAATTCCATTGAAAAATAGATTATAAGATATAAATTAAACTTGTCACACAAGTCTATAAATCATGAAATTTTATATCCAAGATTTGATCACGAATCGATAATGAAAACTAAGTTTAACAATTAAACTCATCCATCGAAACTCAAAAACCCTAAGAACCCCTTGATGATTTCAATCAAATCACAAAATCAAGCATATGAGGAGAAGACCAGAAGTCTTATACCACCATGAAGATCGTGAACTAGTGATTTTGAGATCTCCACAAGGTTTCAAAGCAGAAGCTCTCCAACAGTGATCCACACAGAATTGATCAGGGCCCTTCCCAACTCCTCATGGTGCTGCAGCCTTCTTCGCAAGTGTGCTGCCGCCATCCTTCGCAAGAGTGGGTTGCATCATTATTTGTTTGCCTTCATGACCTCCACTAGGACTACTCTAAATTTTTTTTTTGAAGTATCAAACCACACTCTAATCAGATTTTATGTTCAACACATGAACAATCTGAATATTTAGACAAGTATCTGATACTTTTCATTTCTCTTCCGCTCTTCTTTTCTTTTTTTTCTTCCCTTATCCTTGTCTTTATCCAGATATTTTTCTCTCAATTTTGATTCATCCTCACACCAATTCTCAGCCAAAAAGGAACAAAGAACCTGGTTATAGCGCCCCCTAGTTATAGGTAACCAAAGGGCACCAAACAACCTCCAAGGGATGCCAACTCTTGGTGTCCCAACTCCTCCACATGTTAAAATTAAATTACCACATTAAGATGTGGTATGGAGAAGTCAAAGAGTAGAAGGACTCTTCCTTCTCAGGTCTCAAAAAAAATTGGCGTGTAATAAAGAAGAGATTTAGGGAGAAATAAATGTTTGGCGCAAACACATCGTATGTGCCATCCATAACTTCCTATAAAGGATCAATTAATATATAGAAGCTTTTGGGTGTGGAAGAGCCTTCAAGAAGGACTCTTCCACTTCTTTTCCAACATTATCTCAGAAGCCATCATATGGCCGGTGGAGGGAAGAAAATACATGGAATGAAGGAGAAATTAAGAGTCCCAAGTGAAGTGGACTCTTCCACTTCAGCGCCCAAAATAAAGGAGGCATCCCTTCAATATTTGATGTGGAGTTCCTTCCAAGAGAAGGACTCCCCCAAATCTTCCATGCCCATAACTCTCTAGGCATCATCACATGGCATACAAAATAAGGGACAAGTGGAACATGTAATGAAATTAAGAGAAGTATTAAAGGACTCTCCTTCTTTAACACAAAATAAATGGGGCATGCAAAATTATTTGGGTGTGGCTTTTGGTGTGGAGGTGGTTGATTCCATGTGGAATACTTTCACAAAATCAGATAAAACTAATTAATTAATTAAATAGTTTGAATCCAATCATAATAGGTCAAGGCAACAAGACTAGGTTAGCACAAATACCTTTGCATTGAACCCAATTGGGAACTTGAATTAATTCATATGCTAGAAATTTAATTAACCCATTAAATTTATAATAAATTCAAATTGATTGGATCAAGATCAAATTTTTGTTGTGTGTGACCCATTGGGTTCTACATCTAGCTAGTAGTGGACCCAAACTCTCGACGAAATCCTAATCCGATTGGATTAGGTCCGCTTAAGAGTCTCAATCAACTAGGACTCTTCCTAATTGATTCTAGAATTAAACTCTTTTAATTTTATCGAGTCCTCAAGTCAAGATTGACATCTAGCAATGTGTCATGAATATCCAGAAGATTTAAAATTTGATAAAAATATCAAAATTATCCTTTCATGATGAGTTACTATGCAATTCAATCCTTCGATCACACAATATCTCAAAAAAATTATGGGTATAAAAATATGTCAAACTCAAATACCTAACCATATGTATCTCGATCAGATGATGATGACTTGATTGATGAACCAATAGAAATTATTTCTACTATTCATCCCTGCTCTGGCCAGAGACTTTCAGGGTCACCATCCTATGAGATCACATAGGATGTTCTCTCCTCCTATAAGGAGTGACCAATTCCTTGTTGACCACTCACAACCTTCATGCATACTTTGTTATACCCAGAATATCTTATACACAATCAAAATGGTGTGCTAGAGAATAAACTAAAGTAAGGATCCATGTACATAAGGTACCATGGTGATCTCAAATCAAAGGATCACATGCACCACTTCCACTAAAGAATCATTTGTTGATAAGCTATAAGGCTCCATCGGATGTTCTTTCTGCGGGTCTGTTCAGTAAACTCATTCTCTAATGAGCACCTACATCCTTATATTAGTGTCACTACACAAGTGGTTGTGAGATCAACTACCCTCTTCATCGAGCATACATAGGATGTACCAGTCTTATCGGAGTCATCGATCTCTGACTTGATGATCCAACGACTGAAAATATTTTATATTGAGGCTATCAAGATTTTAGGCCTCATTGACATGATCTCATCATGGTCCTAAAATCATTGTCCTAATCTATGAAATTTATCATAATCATATAAAAAATGATGCAGCAAATGATAAAACATAATATCTTATATAAATAAAATAACTAATATCATGCAAATAAGCAGAAAGATAATAAAAAAAAGTCCCATCGCATCCCCATGCGATCCACATACGTCCAGCCTCTACGAAAAATCCACTCGAAGTCTCAATCTGATCGGTCTTCTTGGGAGTGCTAGCTCACATAAAGACCTTCTTCTTAGCTGATCTAGACCATTTCTTCAAATCTTTAGAATCTTTTTAGAGGTTGAAGATGGACTTCTGAAGAAGATGAAAGGGTGAAAAAAGAATGGAGAAGAAACTATTTTCTTTCTTGTTTTTCTCTTTTCCCAAATCCTAAGACCATACCCTAGAATTCTAGGTTTAGTACACACCCAAAGAGAGAGGACTCTCCTCTCTTTTTCTCATGCCATGAACCACCCCCAAGGACCCCTCACTATGTAAAGCTCTCTCTGGTTTCTCCCTTACATGCACACACAATGAGAAAAAATAAGCTGGTGGCAAGGTTTTGTAGATAATGTCAAACATTATCTATATGGTATTTTAATAAATTTGGATTAAGTCCAATCTTAATCATCAATCGAATTGATGATTAAGCCCTTGAAAGACTCTTAATCGTTGATCAGCCACATAGTCAGTCAGAAATTTTTTTTGAATGTGATCCTATAGGTTTGTACCTAAATCAATAGCACAGAAATAAATTTTTAAACCAATCGATGTAACCATCTAGTAATGGTGACATGACATCCGGATAGGTCGAATGATAGCGAAGTAACATTCAAGAACCTATTGGCATATGGTTACTGTATAATTCATCTCTTTGACCCTAATGCTCAAGGATGACCTAGGATTTAACTGTCAATCTTAGATAAGTCATTCACATTGTATTTCAATCTTTTAAATCCATCATAATGATTACTCGGATCCAGATTTTAATAAATTGAAATACATTGATACATTAACTCCTACTAATTCGGAGGGGTCAATCCCATCTTGACTCATGCACCGACTTGACAAGTACTTGACTGCACCCAGTAATTTTTCATGATTGAATTAGAAACTTAGTTAGCCCGACATCAAAGTATAGTGAGTTGCTTACAAGTCATCATGGTGATCTCAGATCGGAAAGATATTTATACCCATATCCTTCGTGAGCTACCCTTGACAGCAGAGTGCTCCACAGTTGGTCACGTTCAGTGATGATGTACTATATCTCATCTGCATGCCATACTAGTATCTTCACACTATTTGGTTACGAGGACAATCAATGCATATGGCATACAATGACCTATACTTGATATCGCTATCATCCTAGTAATAGCGTATCATTTGATCGTGAACCAATTTAAGGACTATGTGATAAATCCTCCTTTATCGATCAAAGTAGTCTTAAAAACTTCATCATAATATAGGAGTTCATTAGAAGATGTAACCTTATGATGAAAAAGATCAAATAACTTTTATTATTTATCATTTCATATATATTTATAATTAGCACAATCGTTAAACAATTGAGTTTAGGACATATTTTCCAACACTAATATCTTCTAAAAAATTTAATTTCATAAATAAATTAGATTTTTTTATAAAAAATAAATAATTTTAAAAAATAAAAAATTAAAATATATTTATAAAAAATAGATGTCAAATTAATTGAATAATTTAAGCATCAAAATAATGGAGAGTTAATGAGCAATTTAATTCATATTTTTTTTTTATTTTTCAAGCATAAAATCCAAGCAAAATCAAGCCAAAATACCTCAAAAATCTATTTTTTTAGCCTTCAATGCACGGTGGACCGGCCGCTCGATCTATAGAATCAGGGGTGCAGTCCATAGAAATGGTTCATGGTGCACGATGCGGTTTACAAGAGGGCGGCTTATTTTTGCACAATCAGATGGTTGAAATCACACCAGATGCATGATTGGATGGTTGAAATCACACTAGATGCTTGATCGAATGACTGAGGATGTGCATTACCATATCAAGTGGTGGTGGCACACTTCTAGTGCACGATCCGATGGCCCAAATTGATCTTGAGCGAGATCCAATGGTCTATGTTCGTTGTCGGCTGAGAGCTGAATTCCTTGCACCATTCGATGATTGAAAACCAATCTGATGAGCGATCCAATGGCTGTCATTCTTCCTGACTGAAAATAAAAAATTTGATGCACTGATCAATGATCCAAAATTGATCCAGCAAAAGATCGGATAGCCAACATTGATCCCGACCATGATAAGGAGAGGAACTATGAATTTTGGGCTGATTTGGGAGGTCCAAACAAGATCCAACAGTCAGAATTAAGGGACACAAATTTAACACGATTTTGAGGGATTTTTGGACTCCATTTGCAACAAAAAAAAATAAAAAATTTACCTATAAATAAGAAGTTCGGGAATAAGAGAAAGCAGAGAAAATCAGTGAAAAAAATAAAAAAAATAGAAAAAAATTAAGATACATTTAGAGATCCAAGGAGAAGAAGAAGATAAGTCAGTTCACTCCATGGAGTATGAAGAAAGAAAGAGAGGTCGTCAACCATCTTTCCAACGAGGCTATATCGATCAACTTCAGATCCTTATTATACTTTTATTTTCTTTTATTTTATTATTCTTCTTAAATTTCTTGTAACTGAATTTCACTTTTAATTAATATAAAATTTATTTTATTACACTTTAAATTATTATCTTTTATTTTTATTGCAATTAGATACTAAGATCTAGTTAGTAGTTTCTAATACCACTTTATTTTATACACTTTAAATTTTTATTATTCATTTTTATTATAAATAGAAGCTAGAATCTAAATAGTAGATCTTAGTACTTGATTTATTTTTTATACTTTTAATTTTTATTTTTTGACTTAAATAACTTTTCTCAAAATATTATTTTTTTTATAAAATCAAAGATTTCAAATTAAAGTATTGCCTTCTCTATGGATTCGATCTGACTCACTATTTTCTATATATTTTTAATTTTTTTAAAAAAATTGAACTTAATTTGATAATTATGGTATCCTAATGATAACATCGTGATTCTATCAATTTTTGACACCATTGTCGGAGAAGGTACCAATTTTAATGTTTGATTTCTTTAATTTTTTTGTGAATATAGATTACTAACTTTTTTAATTTTTTATTTTTTTATAGAAAAAAAAAGAATGAAATGCTTCAATTTGATGAGATCAATCCTAGCCCTAACCCTAAATTATTTTTTTAATTACTATTTTTTTTAAATTAATCTAAACTTTATCCACATAAATTTAATAAAAATTATATGACAAGAGTAGAAACTTAATTATTTAAAAGTATTATCATCTTAGATTTACTTTAGGTGATCACTGGAGATAAAGTGAGCTTTCAAGTTTGATTAATTTTATGCATATAATTTAGTTGCATAGAACCCTTTGTTTGAAATTGATTGTGCATATTCATCTCAAATCAACTTAAGGGCAACATATATTAACAAGATAAGGTAAAAATTTTATCACCCTTCTTTAGCCCAAAAGTAACCAGCCAGCATCCCACATTAACCTAAGCTTAATTAAAATTAAGTATGAAGGAACCAGATCTAGGATTTCAAGGTTAGATCTTGAAAATTTTTCAAGATCAGACAGTGAAAGACTAAAATAAATCAAAATTTATCTTATAAAATCAAAGAATCTCTAGATCTAAGATCCTATTACATGATTATTGCATCTTCATCCCTAGGATATAGGATGCTTCACCCAAGTCCTTCATCCACGTACAAGACAAAAAATACTACAACTGGACCATTTGCCCATTTATAGATGCAGGGTTCTT
This sequence comes from Elaeis guineensis, assembly GCF_000442705.2. NCBI lineage: Eukaryota > Viridiplantae > Streptophyta > Magnoliopsida > Arecales > Arecaceae > Elaeis > Elaeis guineensis. The sequence goes on from NC_026002.2 coordinate 45,606,350, forward strand.
CTCTGTTCTTAACGAAGTTATATATTTTGATCATCTTATCAAAATGCATGTTCCAACTATGAGAAGCTTGCTACAATCCAGAAATGGATCTCTAAAGCTTGAACACCTTGGACTCATCTATGGATGTAAACCCCTCAGGTTGTATCATATACACCTCTTCGGTCAGCTCTCTATTCAGGAAAGCTATCTTTACATCCATCTGCCAGATCTCATAATCCAGATGGACAGCTATTGCAAGCATTATCTGAATGGATTTGAGCATTGCCACAAGGGAGAACGTCTCGTCATAGTCAATTCCATAACATTGATGATATCCCTTGGCAACCAGATGGGCTTTGTAGGTCCCCACCTTTCCATCTACGCCCCTCTTCCTTTTGAAGACCCATTTGCACCCAATGGGTTTAACCCCTTCAGGTGGGTCAACCAATGTCCATGCATCATTGACCTTCATGGACTCCATTTTGAATTTCAGAGCTTCAAGCCATTTCTCAAAATCAGGTCTCTGCATTGCATCCATATGGATGATTGGATCCTCATTATTTTTATCGAGTTCGATGGGATCACCATCCCGGATCAAGAAACCATAGTATCAGTCCGACTGACTTGGTACTCTATCGGATCACCTTAATGGTGTAGGTACATTGGGCTCTAGATCTGATCTAATCAAATCTGACTCAGGTTCAGCTATTGGTGTCGGTCCTTCTACCTGTTGAACTTCATCAAGTTCAACCTTAGAGGCAACGATTCCTTCACCAAGGAACTCCTTTTCTAAAATGGTTGCCTTAAGGCTGACGAACACCTTTTGTTCATCAGCATGGTCGGAAAAATATCCTTGGGTCTCTTTGGGGTACCCTATGAATGTGCATTTGTCAGACCGATGTCCGAGTTTGTCTATAACTAACCATTTGACATAGGCCGGACACTCCCAGATCCTAAGATGTGAAAATGCTGGCTTATGCCCTATCCATATCTCATATGGAGTCTTAATTACAGACTTACTTGGAATACTATTTAACAGATAATAGGTCAATTCGAGTGCATATCTCCAGAAGGATATCGGCAAGCTAGCAAAACCCATCATGGATCGGACCATGTCTAACAGAGTCTAATTTCTCCTTTCAGACACACCATTATGCTGTGGTGTTCTTGGATGAGTCCATTGGGAGAGAATTCCATTCCCTCTTAGATATGTGAGAAACTCACCAGAAAGGTAGTCCCCTCCTCGATCAGATCGAAGAGTTTTAATATTATTTTCAGTTTGTTTTTCTACTTCACTTCAGAAATATTTGAACATTTTAAATGAATCCGACTTATGTTTCATCAGATAGACATATCCATATCTGGATAGATCATCAGTGAAAGTGATAAAGTAGAAATATCTACCTCTAGCACTTGTGCTCATGGGCCCGCATACATCAATATGTACTAGGCCCAAGTGCTCAGTAGCTCTCTCACCTTTTTCAGTAAAAGGTGACTTGGTCATTTTACCAAGAAAACAGGACTCACATGTTGGAAGTAATTCACAATCACTGACTTCGAGGATTCCCTCTTGAGTCAACCTGTTTATCCTGCTCTTGTTTATATGACCTAGCCTACAGTGCCATAAGTAGATATCTGATACACTATCTAATCTAGGGTGCTTACCAGTAGAATAGACTACGTTAACAGATTATGATAACATATACACACCATTGTTCAAATGTCCAGAAAAAATAGTAACACCATTCATAATGATATTACAAACTTATTTCTTTATTAAAATTTCATAATCATTTTTAGCCAAAAAGCCTACAGAAATAATATTTAAAAAGAAACTGAGACAGAAATGACAATCATTAAGAACAACAGTATGGGACTCAAATACAAGTTTCAAAATTTCTAATGCTAGAACTGGAACTAGTCTTCCATCTCTAATGTTCAGGAACCTCTCATCTTGCTCGAATCTCCTACTGACCTGCAACCCCTACAACGAATTGCAAATATGGTAAGGGCTATCGGTATCCAATATCCAGTCAGTTATATCACAAATAGAGAAATTGCAAAGACTTATCAAATAAATACCTTGCCTAGCAATAGCTTGCTTCTTTCTCTGCCTGTTCGGATCCAAGGAGGCAATATACTGAGGACAGTTCCTCTTCCAGTGCCTCCGCTTCTTGCAAAAGAAACATTCAGCTTGACTCTTATCGTGCTTGATCTTTCTGGTCTAGCCCTGCACAAATATCTCAGTCTGAACTTGCACCTTCTTCACTTTTTTCTTCTTGTTCTTCTTTTCTTTCTCCAAGGGTCGAGAACTAGAAGATGAACCTCCCACTAAGTTCACCGACTCCTTGTGGAGTTGGTGATCTTTCTCAAAGTTCTGAAGCAACCCTAGTAACCCATGGTAGTTTACTTCAGGCTTTGTCATTCCATAATGAGTGAGGAATGGGAGATAAGACTTGGGCAGCGGGTTCAGTATTGCATCTTTCCCAAGCTGCTCATGCAAGAAAAAGCTGAGCTTGCTCAAATGCTCCATCAACTCGATCGTGTACAATACATGATTAGTGACAGAGGCACCATCCCATATTTTGGCATTGAAGATGGCACAACTAATCTTATGCCTCTCCACATCATCGGGTGTGTCAAAGGCATCCTCCAACAGTTGAAGCATGTCTTTTGACTGAGTCGTCTCACATCTGTGACTGAAACTCGTCGCTCATGGTAGCCAGCATGATGCAGCACACCATGGTTCGATCACTAAGCCACTTCTGCAAAGTATCTTTGACTGTTCCACATGCATTGGCAGCTGACTCCTTAGGTGCAAGATCCGTTATCACATATAGGATCCATTCATACTCCAGGACTATCTTCAACTTTCGGTACCAGCTATCGAAGTTGGGTCCCACCAACTTATCATTGTCCAACAATGATTGGAGTGATAGGAAAGTGGCCATATCTACATAAAGAAAAATCATAACCTAATTAGTAACTGATTTATTAAACTTAAAGATTTGGACTTTAATAAAAGGTTTCTCCCACTATTTTATTCAAATTGGTAGCCACTACTTCTAATTCAAGGAATTACCCTAATTCCTTAGTGGGTACTAGAATCCACTTAGACTGCACACAAGCCCAACTTTGGTTGGCCAACCCATGTATATCTAAGGGTATGTTCATAACCAATTATTTCTCTAAATAATTTCTAGTAATTTAATTTTGCCCCAGTCCCTAATCAGTGAAGGAACCAGATCTAGGGTTTCAGAGATAGATCTTGAAACTTTTTCAATATCAAACAGCAGAAGACTAAAATAAATCAAAATTTATCTTATAAAATTAGAGAATTCCTAGATCTAAGATTATATTACATAATTATTACATAGTATTAAATCAAAAATTAAAATATAAAAAGCAAGAACTATATGTTGATCATATCAACATGTTTCTATACTACATCTAATGTATGTAAAATATAATAGATTAGATCTATTACCTTGCAAGTTAGACATTCTAACTATGCTGATCCAAGCTTGAGGATGATGTTACAAGCCTCACATGCATCCGACCTCTAGGAGTCATCCACACGAGCCCACGAATCATGATCAGAAGTCTTGGTCCAGGAAATCAGCACAGTATGCTAGTACTGCGCTGATTCTTCTTCGATGATCGATCAGATGTCTCTTTCTTCTTGATTTGGACTCTTCCAAAGATGAGAAGTAGGAGAAGGAGTTTTAGATGTGAGACACTTAGAAAACTCAAGATGGAGGAAGGGAAGTGGTGAACTCAGCAATCCTATAAGAAGACCCTCTTCTTCTTCTCATTGCTCTCACCCAGACATCCAGTTTTGTGTCTTTCATATATCCATGCCCCAACATTATTTTTCTCTTATTTATAGATCCCCTAAAGGTCTCAAAATGCTCTACAATCTTTGAAAATTTTATGAATAAATTCATCTTAAATAGAGAGATATGAAGAATCCTTGTCTAAGTCAAAAACCTAGTCAAGGAAACTCCAAACAGGGTAAGACAAGGGGCGCCCAACTCTTGGGCGTCCCCTCTTTCTTTTTCTACCATGGACCACCAGTAAAAAGCACACAATATGTGTCATAAAAGCTACCAAAATCTCAAAAAAAATTGGCTAAAATCAGGGCCATAAGGAAAGAGTTTTGGTTTCCTAAAATTCTATCTCATAGAATTTGGAATCCAAAATAATTCCTACTTTGACTTGATCCACAACCACATTCCATGTAAGAGAGAAAGAGAGAAAAGCTTTGGGCATGTATGAAGGCCTGGGAGGGAAGGTTTTGTCACACAAAATAAGAGAGAGTGGGTGTGGGGGGCTAAGGTGGTGCAAGGTGGAATTCTAGTCTTACTAGGGTTCAATCTATGACTTGTTCAAATTTAGTTTCTCAAACCAAATCAAACCAAAACCAAATCAACCCAATTAAAATAGGTCTTAGCCCAATTAAGAATCTAATTTAATCAAATTAAATTAGATTTAAATCTAATTTAATTTTTTAATCAAATTAGAAATTAGGTTGACCCAAGTCTTAATTGAACTAGGACTAGTTTTTCCTTGCACTTGGCTTATCCAATAAATCAATTGGACTTGATCCAATCAAGTCCAAACCAAATCTAATTAAATCATATTTAATTAGACTTAATCTCGCTCATTGGCTTAATCAAATTAAGTCAATTAGCAATCAAATTTCTAATCGATCCTCCTGCAACACTTGCACTAGGTTAAATGTCAATCGTATTGATCATTTAACCCTAGAATGATTCTTAATCGTTGATCATCCATCCGATCGAAATCATGAACTCTAATGTGTGTGACCTTATAGGTCTAAATCTAAGTCGATAGTATAGAAATAAATTTTTATACCAATCGAAGTGATCATCTAGCAATGGTATCCGACAGTCAGATAGGTCAAATGTGTAAAACAACATCCTTAGAACCCATGCGGATATAGTTTCCATATGATTCATCTCCTTGACTAAAATGCTCATAGGACACCTCAAAGTTCAACTGTCAACAACTCTGATCAGGTTGTCCATATTGTATTTCAAAATATCAAATTCATCTGATGGGTTACCCTGACCAAGGTTTTGCTAAATTGAAATACAGCGACTCATTCTTCTCCAACTATTAGAGTGGTCAATTCCATCTCGATCACACTCTGACTTTGCAAGTACTTGACCATGCCTAGAAGCCTTCCATCACTGAATTAAAAATTCAGTTAGTCTAGTACCAAAGACTAGTGAGTTGCTTGCAAGTCACTGAGGCGATCTCAGGTCTAAGGGACACTTATACCTATATCCCATCAGAGACAATCTCGACAGTAGAATGCTCTAGAGTTGGTCATGTTCAATGATGATGTACCCTTACATCTTATCTATATGCCATATCAGTGTCTCCACACTCCTTGGTTAAGAGGACAACCAACCCATATGGTCTACAGCGACCTATGCTCGATAGAAGCTGTCATCCTTACTAACAGCCTATCATTTGGTCGTGAACAGTTTTAAGGACTAATCGATAAATCCTCTCTTTATCGAATCTAAATAGTCCTAAGGATTTCATCACAACAATGGAGTTCATTAGAAGATGAAAACTTGTGACAAAAATACCAAAAATATATTTTATTTATTAACAAATTAATTACAATACAAGATTGCTCAACCGTCAACAGACTGACGATTGGATTTTGGGACATATTTTCCAACAACTCCCACTTGTCCTAAAGCCACTCGGCACAGTATCTAATACCCATCTTTGACTTATGGTTGTTGAACTCCTTTATTGCCAGGGCTTTAGCGAAGGTGTCGGCCAGGTTCTCCTTTCCATCGATCTTCTGAAGGTTGACGTCACCTCGATCCATGATCTTTCGGATCAGGTAGAAGCGGTGCAAAATGTGCTTCATCTGTTGGTGTGCTTTGGGTTCCTTCACCTAAGCAATGACACCTGTGCTGTCGCTGTAGAGCAGGACCGATCCATCGAGGGAGGGTGCTACTCCAAGCTTGGTGATGAATTTTTTCAGCCACACAGCTTCCTTCACAGCATCCGATGCTGCATTGTACTCTGCCTCACAAACAGTCTGCCATAGTATGCTGCTTGAAACTCTTCCAGCAGATGGCTCCATCATTCAGAGTAAAGATATAACCTGACACGCTTCTGCTGTCATCATAGTCAGATTGAAAGCTGGAGTCTGTGAACCCCACAAGTTTCAGATATGAATCGCCATAAACCAACCATTGGTCCTTAGTATTTCTCAAATACTTAAGGATGGTTTTAACCACTTTCAAGTGGTTTTCTCTAGGATCAAATTGGTATCTACTCACTACTCTTAGTGAGTATGCCACATCTGGCCTTGTATATATCATGGCGTATATGATAGTTCCCATGATCGAAGCATATGAGACTCTACTCATATGCTTTCTCTCTTCAGGAGTTGTCGGATAATCCTTCTTAGAGAGAAAAATTTCATGGCCTATCGATAGATAGCCCTTCTTGAAATTCTCCATGCTGAACCTCTTCAGCACCGTGTCTATGTATATAGACTGAGATAATCCAAGCATCCTTTTAGATCTATCCCTATAGATCTTCATCCCTAGGATGTAGGATGCCTCATCCAAGTCCTTCATGGAGAACTACAATGACAACCAAACATTTATTCTATGTAGTACGGGGATGTCATTCTCGATTAAGAGAGTATCATCCACGTACAAGACAAGGAATACCACAACTAGACCATTTGCCCATTTACAGATGCAGGGCTTTTTTCTGTTCTTAACGAAGCCATACGTTTTGATCACCTTATCAAAATGCATGTTCCAACTCCAAGAAGCTTGCTTCAATCCATAAATGGATCTCTAAAGCTTGCACACCTTGGACTCATCAGTGGATGTAAACCCCTTAGGTTGTATCATATACACCTCTTCGGTCAGCTCTCCATTCAGGAAAGTAGTTTTTACATCCATCTGTCAGATCTCATAATTTAGATGAACTGCTATTGCAAGCATTATCCAAATGGATTTAAGCATTGCCATAGGGGAGAACATCTTGTTATAGTCAATAAAATAATATTGACGATACCTCTTGGCAACCAGACGGGCTTTATAGGTCTCCACCTTTCCGTCTGCACTCCTCTTCCTTTTGAAGACCCATTTACACCCAATGGGTTTAACCCCTTCAGGTGGGTCAACTAATGTCCATACATCATTGACCTTCATGGACTCCATTTTGGATTTCATGGCTTCAAGCCATTTTTCGAAATCAGATCTCTGCATTGCATCCATATAGGTGATCGGATCCTCATCATTCTCATCGAGTTTGATGGGATCACCATCTTGGATCAAAAAATTATAGTATCTGTCCGGCTGATGCAGTACTCTACTAGATCGCCTTAATAGTGCAGGTACATTGAGCTCCTGATCTGATCTAATCAAATCCGACTCAGGTTTAGCTATTGGTGTCGGTCCTTCTACCTGTTGAACTTCATCAAGTTCAACCTTAGAGGCGACGGTTCCTTCACCAAGGAACTCTTTTTCTAGAAAGGTTATCTTAAGGCTCATGAACACCTTTTGTTCATCTGCATGGTAGAAAAAATATCCTTTGGTCTCTTTGGGGTACCCTATGAATGTGCATTTATTAGATCTAGGTCCAAGTTTATCTGTAACTAACCATTTGACATAGGTCGAGCAACCCCGGACCCTAAGGTGTGAAAGTGCTGGCTTACGCCCTGTCCATATCTCATATGGAGTCTTAATTACAGACTTACTTGGAACCCTATTTAATAGATAACATGTCGATCGAGTGCATATCCCTAGAAGGATATCGGCAAGCTAGCAAAATCCATCATGGATCGGACTATGTCTAATAGAGTTTGATTTCTCCTTTCAGACACACCATTATGTTATGGTGTTCCTGGAGGAGTCCATTGGGAGAGAATCTCATTCTCTCCTAGATATGTGAGAAACTCACCAGAAAGGTATTCTCCTCCTCGGTCAGATCGAAAAGTTTTAATACTCTTTCCACTTTATTTTTCTACTTCACTTCGAAATCGTTTGAACATTTCAAATGAATCTGACTTATGTTTTATCAGATAGACATATCCATATCTGGATAGATCATCCGTGAAAGTGATGAAGTAGAAATATCCACCTCTAGCACTTGTGCTCATGGGCCTGCATACATCAGTATGTACTAGGCCCAAGTGCTCAGTAGCACTCTCACCTTTTTCAGTAAAAGGTGACTTGGTTATTTTATCAAGAAGACAGGACTCACAGGTTGGAAGTGATTCACAATCATTGACTTTGAGGATTCTCTCTTGAGTCAACCTGTTTATCCTATTCTTGTTTATATGACCTAGCATACAGTGCCATAAGTAGATATCTGATATACTATCTAATCTAGGATGCTTGCCCATAGAATAAACTACATTAACAGGTTGTAATAACATATACACACCATTGTTCAAATGTCCACAAAAAATAGTAACACCATTCATAATGATATTACAAACTTATTTTTTTATTAAAATTTGTTGCCCAGCTATGCAACCCAAGAGGGGGGGTGAATTGGGTTTCTAAAAATTTTAAGCCCAACAAATGACTTATGAAGAACAAAACAATGGCTTTAAATCAATATTAATTAACTAAAGCAGTATTGCAAGGATATAATAAAGAAATAAGATAAAGCGATAAAGCACACCACAAACACAAGGATTTATAGTGGTTCGGTGCTAACCTTGCACCTACGTCCACTCCCCAAGATCCCACTTGGGAATTTTAATCCACTATCCTTTGTATTCAACCCGAATACAAAACGTCGGAAACTCCGACACTAGCTATCCCAAGCTAGAATACAGGACGTCGGAAACTCCGACCCTAGCTATCCCAAGCTAGAACACTTGTTTCCCGGGTACAAGCCAACCCAAAATACTCCGATTTCAGGTTCGGATCAACCTTTCCTTGTTTTGGAAATCCTCCAAAAACAAGAGCAAAAACTCACAAAGAGTAAGAATATTTAGAGCACAGATGAATACAAAAACAGCTCCTTAAATGAGCAAATATAACAATAAAAACTTTACTCAAATGAAGAACCCCTTTTTCAGATTTTCTCAAGATGAATGAACGGTTGAACGCTTGAGAAGAGGTTGATTGTTGATTGAAGATCTCTTGAAAGCTTTGAACGATCTCTAGATCAAGGTTGAAACGATAGGCGTGAAGAATTCTCTCCTTGAAAGATCTTTCTTTTCTCTTTCACAATCTCTCTGGTATATTGTGGATCCTCTCTCTTTTTCTATGGATATTTCTTTGATCTCAGGCTTTTTCTTGCAAATTTCGAATCCTCTCTTCTGTTCTTCTCTTTTTCTTCTTTTTCTCTTCTCATTTGATTTCACGTTTGATCCGCTATTTAATCTGCAATTTCTTTCATCATTTAAAGCATTTTGTAGCATTAGAAGCAAGAGAAAACAATTTAGGCAGATAAAGAGCCGTTAGAGGATTTTTAGGAAGCATAAATGGCAATTAAAATGGGCAAAAAAATAGCCGTTGCTGACATTTCCCGTCGCAGGGGTCGACTCATGAGTCGACTCATGCTTCAGGAGTCGACTCATGAGTCGACTTCTGTTGCAACAGACCAGAAGATCTGATTTCTGGATTTTTCGGCTCAAATCAGCAGAGGTCGACTCATGAGTCGACTCATGCCTTGTGGGTCGACTCATGAGTCGACTCACAGGTCGTGCCAAGCCAAAAATCCAGCGTGCCATGGGAATTTTTTTTCGTGCCATTCAGCTCATAGTGCCATGAGTTGACTCATGAGTCGACTCATGCACTTCAAACCTTCATAACTTCAAAAATATTAGTCCAAACACAATGAAATTTTCACCAATAGATTTCAAATCATTTGTTCTACCAAATGGTACTATCAAATCAGGATTTTAGTGAAATTACAATTTTGCCCTTGAAGAGCATAAGGACTTTTTTAATTGATTGTATCCCTTCAATCTGCTTTGTAATCATCAAAATCAATCTAGGAGCAACAATCTCCCCCTTTTTGATGATGACAAAACATATGAACAAAAATATTTATGTTAATGCATTAATTTCAAAAGAATCCATTATGGGTGTATATGCTTGAAAAGAGTATGATTCTTTTGGCATGTAATATAAATGCAAAAATAGTTTGTCCATTTTCTTACAGATTTGTAAAGGGTATTAGATCATTTTGAGTTCAAGATATTTCAGAGCAAGAGAAGATAAATAACTTTTTCTATGTATCAGAGCAAAAATAATTTTTACAATGATATCAGAAAAGATTTTATAATGTATCAGAGCAAAAAAAATTTTTTTAATGTATCAGAGAAAATTTCATTCAGTATCCGAGCAAATGTTATAATATTTTAGAGAAACCTTCACACTGTATCGGATCAAATGTTATCATGTATCAGATCAAGTTGAAAGAAATTGAAGGATGAATCAGAGTAAAACAAATTTCTTATTGATGTCTCAAGGTGAGTAAAATTTCAAAAGCAAGTTTGAATATCAGAGCATATATATAAAAAAAATACTTATTTGCATTGTACTCATGATTTTGCTTTTGATGGATTAAAGTTTTGTCTGATACCAAATTTCTCTGTCTGATACCAAATTTCGATACCAAAATTTCTCAAAGTTTTGTTTAATCTTTCAATCCTTGTTTTTGTCTAATTTCTCTAATATTTGTTTAATTTCTTCAATATTTGTTTTAATTTAATTTCTCCCCCTTTTTCTCATAATTTAGGGTTTTGCTTTTTGTCTAATTTCAATTTTTGTTTAATTTTAATTTCTCCCCCTTTTTGACATCATCAAACATAGTTAACTCTTTCTTTTCCTTTTCTGAAAATATTCTTTAATTTCTTCCTCTTTAGAGTTTTTCACAGATGTTTGCTCCCCCTTAATATAGCAATTATCAATAGCAAACAACAACAAGGAGAAGATAATATTTCAATTGATGTATCAGAGATTGAAATATAACCAAAATATAATCATTACAAAGAGGTAGAAATATAGGTAAAAGATGATTCATTAAAATCATAATTGTTTCAATACATAGAATTCAACCAACTAAATGTCAATACATGGCCCCAAGGTATAGATCCTAGAACAAGATACTAACTCCTAAGATCTAGATAAGTCAATGATCAGAGTCATCAGATATAGGGTGAGGGATGATGGATCAGAAGTTCGTCCTCTACCCCGTCTGCCTCTGCCACGAGTGGAGGTGATGGCACGAGCAGGAGAACGAGATGAACTAGGTGGCTGAGAATGCTGAGATACTAGGGACTGAACAGAAATGGTGAGTCTAATAGAATCAAGTACGTTCAGTGCTCTGGAAACAGATTGAAGTAGAGCAGTGAACTAGGTGGTAGCATGCTCACTCGATCCTCTGATCTCTTTCCTCAGTAGCTCATATCCACCTTCTAGTGCTCCTCTGAGCCTGCCAGCCTCTGCAGTGAGGTCTGTGACCTCAATGGTAGACTCCTGTGGCTGGGGATGGGCCAATGCAAGGACTTGCCCCTGCAAGTCAAGAACTCTGCCAGTTAGTCTCCAGACTGTATCCTCAAGCTGCTGTATCCTGACGGACTGATCTGAAATCATCTGAAATATAGTGGAGATGTGGGGAGTAATGGTCTGATCAGAAGAAGTAGCTCCAGGTGCAAAAGAAGTACTACTCCACTGGCTAGACAACAAAGAAGCCACACGCTGAGATATATGCTCGATCTGATCATCAGCCAGTCTGAACTCTGATGGAGGTGCTCTGCTCTCTGGCTGATACACTGGTGTGGGCATCCTAGTAAACTCAGAAGGGCCAGCCTCAGTATCATGAATGAACTGGGTATCTGGTGAAGCTGCCCTGAAATCATGTACAGGAGAAGATGGACCTTCTTCTTCTACTCTGCCTTCAGTTCTGTCTTCAGCTCTTTCCTCAGCTCTCTCCTCAGCTCTTTCTTCAGAGCCCTTGATCCAACCACCAACAGTCTTTGTAATTCCCATTCGGTGTAGGCTGTGTTGGTTGAAAGTGTCCACATGTGAGAGCTTGGTAGGTGTCTCCCCCTCACAGCTAACTCCAAACCTCCTAAAAACTCTAGTAAGGGCCATACCATAAGGCAAGTGTGCCTTGGATCTGTTCAAAGTTTCTCTCATGGCCTCTATCATAAGTGTAGGGAGGTTTAGGGGGGTCTGAGTGATGATATGAAACATGACACATACATCTCTGCCAGATAGTAAGTCATGTCTACCACTCCTAGGAAAGAATAGTTTTGTCACAATCTGATGCAGGACCCTCATCTCAATGGACAGTAGCTTTGCTTCCAATCTGTTTAAACTTCCTGAAAAATCTTCTCCTAAGATAATTCTGATCCCTTCTTCTTTAATTGGGAGTTCCATATATGAGTATCCTTCACTAGGCAACTGAAGTATCTCTCCCAATATCCTAGAATCCAAACAGATGTCAATCTCCTTTACAGTTGAAGTCACAGACCCGTTTCCATAGTTTAGGTTCTGGTAGAACTCTCTGACTAGATCAACATAGGTGACTTCCTTAAGAGAGCAATAAAGTTCCCATCCTTGATTTTTGATCTTGGTAGCAAAAGTAAAGCCTTCTTTCTCAAAGAACCGAAAATCTATATTTTTCCCGGTTTCTACTTTTCTATCAGAAAGAAGATTTACACTGGGGCTTATGGAGGGTTGAGAGGGACCTTGAGCAGGTACTGAAACTGGATTGGGAACAGTGGAAGACTGAGCATGCCTTTTCTTTCGGACAATTTCCTCAGGCTCTCGGATTGATTTCCTTCTTTGGGGAAGTTTCATCTTTGGAGCCATATCCAATAAGGTAGCAGACAAGAAGACTTGAATTCAGTGGAGGAGGGATCACAAAAGAGTAAAGAAGAATTTTGGTGGAGAAAAGAAGTGGATTTTGAATGAACGGTGAAGTTCTAGGGCACGTTCCACCCGCGCCTAACACTGCGAGAAAGCACAGAAAAATCCTTTTCAAGGAGGCGATTTTTGGTGGAGAGGAGGAGGGAGAATTGCCTCAGAATTGTTCCTTGGATTTGGAGCAAAACAGAAGTTTGGAGGGATGGCTTTCGGAAGGAAGACGACGAGAAGATGAGTCGTCTCATAAACAAGGTTTTCCGTTTTAAAAACAATGAACCCGATGGAAGTTGGTGGGATTTACAAGTTTGCCATTGAGTCGACTCATGGGGGTCGACTCATGAAGTTCAGAAAATTAGGAAAAATGCAAATAAATTCCAGAAAAATTCAAAATTTTGGGAGAAAGAATTTTGCTCAATGATAAGTTTTTAGAGTGATAAAACTAAGCTTTTGGAACCAGGATAGATGTTGAAAATTGAGCTCTAAGAGTTTTTGACATCTATTCTTTGGAAATTGAGAAATTTCAGACAAATGGATCTAGAATTCCTAGATTTCTCCTAATTTCACAGAATCTTTCCTCACTAAGGGCCTTTGTAAAGATATCAGCTAATTGATTTTCAGTGCAAACATATTCAAGAATTATATTTTTGTTTTGAACATGTTCTCTTATAAAATGATGTCTTATCTCAATATGTTTAGATCTTGAATGTTGTATTGGATTTTTAGATAGATTTATAGCACTTGTATTATCACATTTTATTGGTGTTTCATTAAGTTTGATTCCAAAATCTTCGAGTTGTTGCTTAATCCACAAGATTTGAGCACAACAACTTCCGGCTGTAATGTATTCGGCCTCAGCCGTAGACAGTGCCACCGAATTTTGTTTCTTGCTAAACCATGAGATTAGGTTAACTCCAAGAAATTGGCAAGTTCCACTTGTGCTTTTTCTATCTAATTTACATCCAGCAAAATCAGCATCAGAATATCCTAACAAATTAATTTGTGAGTCCTTAGAGTACCATAACCCTATAGTTTGTGTACCATTTAAGTATCTAAGGATTCTTTTAACAGCATTCAAATGAGATTCCTTAGGATTAGATTGATATCTTGCACATAAGCAAACACTAAACATGATATCAGGCCTACTTGCAGTTAAATATAATAATGAGCCAATCATACCTCTATAGTATTTTAAGTCTACGCTTTTACCTTCATCATCCTTGTCAAGCTTACATGAGGGACTCATTGGTGTGCCAATTGGTTTGCAGTTCTCCATTCCAAATCTTTTGAGTAGTTCCTTGGTGTACTTGCTTTGGGTGATGGAGATTCCCTCTTTTGATTGTTTGATTTGGAGTCCGAGGAAGAAGGTGAGTTCTCCCATCATGCTCATCTCGAACTCTCCCTGCATAAGCTTAGCAAAGTCTTGACAAAGGGATTCATTAGTAGACCCAAAAATTATGTCATCAACATAAATTTGTATAATTAGCATATCATTTTGGTTTCTTTTAATAAATAGAGTTGTATCCACATTGCCTCTTGAGAAACCATTATTTAGTAGAAATTTGCTTAGCCTTTCATACCATGCTCTAGGTGCTTGTTTTAGACCATATAAAGCTTTATTTAATCTGAAGACATGATTGGGAAAAGCATGATTTTCAAATCCAGGGGGTTGTTCTACATATACTTCTTCAGAAATATATCCATTTAAAAATATACTTTTAACATCCATTTGAAATAGTTTGAATTTCATAAAGCAAGCATAAGCAAGTAGAAGTCTAATGGCTTCTAATCTAGCAACAGGTGCAAAGGTTTCATCAAAATCAATTCCTTCTTCTTGATTATATCCCTTAGCAACCAGTCTTGCTTTATTTCTAATTACATTTCCATGCTCATCTAATTTATTTCTAAAGACCCATTTTGTGCCAATTATTGAATAATCTTTAGGTCTTTTCACTAAGGTCCAAACATTATTTCTTTCAAATTGACTGAGTTCTTCTTGCATAGCATTAATCCAGTTATGATCATTTTCAGCTTCTTCAAAAGTTTTAGGTTCAAGTTGAGATACAAAAGCACAATGATTAAGTACATCTCTAAGTGAAGAACGTGTTTTTACCCCATGCATAGGATCATCGATAATTAATTCCTTAGGGTGGTTGTGAACATACCTCCATTCCTTGGGTAAGTCATTTGTACCTTGAGGTTGTTCTTGAATTTCTTCACCTTTCTCATTTTGTTCATCTTCTTGATCCTTGTCTTCTGGAGTTGCTGAATCTTTTAGAGTGATCTCCTTCATACCTTCTATTAGTGGATCTGCATCACCAACACCCTTATTCTTCCTTGAAGGAAGATCGTTAGATTCATCAAAGACAACATGTATGGACTCCTCAACTACTAGGGTTCTTTTGTTGAACACTCTAAATGCTTTACTAGTGGAGGAGTAACCTAGAAGGATTGCTTCATCTGATTTTGCATCAAATTTACCAAGTTTTTCTTTGCCATTATTTAATACAAAACATCGGCAACCAAAAACATGAAAATAGGCAATATTTGGTTTTCTTCCTTTCCAAAGTTCATAAGGGGTTTTCTTTAAAAATTGTCTTATTAAAGCACGATTTAAAATGTAACATGCTGTGTTAATAGCTTCTGCCCAAAAATATTTTGGAAGGTTGCTTTCACAGAGCATGGTACGGGCCATTTCTTCTAAGGTTCTATTTTTCCTTTCAACTACCCCATTTTGTTGGGGTGTCCTAGGAGCAGAGAAGTTGTGGCCAATTCCATTTTCATCACAAAAATTTTCAAACTCATGATTTTCAAATTCTGTTCCATGATCACTTCTAATATTTTGAATTGAAAACCCTTTTTCATTAGTGACTTTTCGATGAAATTTCGTGAAAATTTGAAAAGTTTCATTTTTGTGAGCTAAAAAGAAAACCCAAGTAAAACGAGAGTAATCATCAATTATTACAAATCCATATCGTTTTCCTCCTAGACTAGTGGTTTTAGTTGGTCCAAATAAATCCATATGTAAGAGCTCTAAAGGTCTAGAAGTTGAAATAGTGTTTTTGGATTTGAATGATACTCTAGTTTGTTTACCTAATTGGCATGCATCACAGATTCTATCCTTTTCAAAATTCAATTTTGGCAAACCGAGAACTAAATCCTTTTTGATTAATTTTGAAAGAGAATGCATGCTAATATGTGCAAGTCTACGATGCCACAGCCAACTAGTCTCATTTATTTTAGCATTTAAGGAAACTAGGCATTGCATGTCTAATTTAGTTAAATTATTCAAGTCTACCATATAAACATTGCCATGCCTATGTCCTATAAATTTAATGCCATCGTTAATAGGACTCGTCACAATGCATACAGATGATTCAAAACTTACTTTATACCCTTTATCACAGAATTGACTAATGCTAAGTAAGTTATGCTTTAAACCTTTAACAAGTAAAACATTCTCAATGTATTTGGAGGGAGTGATACCAATGTTACCTATCCCGATGATCTTTCCTTTGCCATTATCTCCAAAGGTGACCATCCCTCCATCCTTAGCATCAAACGTGATGAATTGTGATTCATCACCAGTCATGTGTCTCGAGCATCCGCTGTCAAGATACCATTTCCTGTTTCCTTCTTGGGATGCTAGACACACCTGCAAGCACAGATCAAGTTTCTGTCTTAGGTACCCAAGCTTTCTTGGGTCCTTTCAGGTTAGTCAGAATGGTTCCTTTTGGAACCCATATTTTCTTTGTGTTTGCATATTTGTTAATAAGACATGTGTATGATTTATGTCCTATTCTTCCACATTTAAAACAAGTAATATTTGTAGGCTTTTTGTTTGAATAATTTGCATAAATATCCTTCAAAAATTTTTGTTTCTTCAGGGGTTTGTAACCAAGTCCAGCCTTATCATATATAGCTTTCTGATTATCAAGGATCATATTTAGCTTGTTTGAACTTAAGGTGAACTTATCTACTATAGATTTCAGTCTGTTAATTTCATCCTTAAAGTTTTGATTTTCTTGAATCAATGTGAATTTTTCAATTGAAAGAATTTCAGCTTGTTTCACTAAGGACTGATTTTTCAATTTCAGCTCTTTGTTTTTCTTCCCTAGTTTCTTTAATTCATCAATTGAATCATAGAAAGCTTCATGCAATTCTTCAAAAGTAAATTCACTAGTGGATTCAGAAGTTACCTCATTTTCATGTGCCATCAGGCACAGATTGGCTTGTTCGGTTGAGGTTTCCTCGTCGGAGCTTGAGTCATCACTCACACTCCAGGTCGCCATCATTGCCTTCTTTTTGAATTTCTTTGGACCTTTCTTCAATAGAGGACATTCGGATCTGAAATGTCCTGGCTTCTTGCACTCGTAGCATATAGGGGTTTGATCTTTCTCCTTTTCTATGCTTTGATCCCCTTTTGTAAATTTCTTTCTCATCCCCTGTTTCCTTTTTCTTAGAAACTTCTTGAATTTTCGGGTGATGAGAGCCATCTCCTCATCCTGATCTTCATCTTCAGAGTCATCTGTTTCATAATCAGGTGAAGTTGTGGATTTGAGGGCAATGGTTCTTTTCTTTTTGATTTCATCCTCTTGATGTTGCATCATGCTAAGTTCATGAGTCATCAAGGATCCAAGAAGCTCTTCTAGAGGTAGAGTGTTCAAGTCCTTTGCTTCTTGGATGGCAGTCACCTTGGCTTCCCAAGTTCTTGGCAGTGACCTGAGAATCTTCCTTACAAGTTCACTGTTAGTATAAGATTTGCCAAGACTCTTTAAACCATTGATTATATCAGTAAAACGAGTAAACATAGCAGTTATGGACTCATCATGCTCTATTTTGAACAATTCATATTTATGTACAAGCATGTTTATTTTAGACTCTTTTACTTGATTTGTTCCCTCATGGGTGACTTCTAACCTATTCCATATTTCTTTAGCAGATGCACAAGTAGAAATGCGATTAAATTCACTAGTATCTAGTGCACAATAAAGAACATTCATAGCTTTGGCATTTAATTGTGCCAATTTCTTGTCAACCTCATCCCATTCTTTCTCGGGTTTGGTTGACTCCTCACCATCTATAATCTTGGTGGGTGTGTGAGGACCATTCACTATGATACTCCACATATCATAGTCGAGTGCTTGTATGAAAATCTTCATCCGAGCTTTCCAATAGGTGTAATTAGACCCATTGAAAAGTGGAGGTCGGTTTGTTGATTGCCCCTCAGCTAGAGAAGTTCCAACATGGGTTGCCATAGATCTTTGGCTCTTTGATTGTTAGATCAAAGAAGGGCTAGAGCACTGGCTCTGATACCACTTGTTGCCCAGCTATGCAACCCAAGAGGGGGGGTGAATTGGGTTTCTAAAAATTTTAAGCCCAACAAATGACTTATGAAGAACAAAACAATGGCTTTAAATCAATATTAATTAACTAAAGCAGTATTGCAAGGATATAATAAAGAAATAAGATAAAGCGATAAAGCACACCACAAACACAAGGATTTATAGTGGTTCGGTGCTAACCTTGCACCTACGTCCACTCCCCAAGATCCCACTTGGGAATTTTAATCCACTATCCTTTGTATTCAACCCGAATACAAAACGTCGGAAACTCCGACACTAGCTATCCCAAGCTAGAATACAGGACGTCGGAAACTCCGACCCTAGCTATCCCAAGCTAGAACACTTGTTTCCCGGGTACAAGCCAACCCAAAACACTCCGATTTCAGGTTCGGATCAACCTTTCCTTGTTTTGGAAATCCTCCAAAAACAAGAGCAAAAACTCACAAAGAGTAAGAATATTTAGAGCACAGATGAATACAAAAACAGCTCCTTAAATGAGCAAATATAACAATAAAAACTTTACTCAAATGAAGAACCCCTTTTTCAGATTTTCTCAAGATGAATGAACGGTTGAACGCTTGAGAAGAGGTTGATTGTTGATTGAAGATCTCTTGAAAGCTTTGAACGATCTCTAGATCAAGGTTGAAACGATAGGCGTGAAGAATTCTCTCCTTGAAAGATCTTTCTTTTCTCTTTCACAATCTCTCTGGTATATTGTGGATCCTCTCTCTTTTTCTATGGATATTTCTTTGATCTCAGGCTTTTTCTTGCAAATTTCGGATCCTCTCTTCTGTTCTTCTCTTTTTCTTCTTTTTCTCTTCTCATTTGATTTCACGTTTGATCCGCTATTTAATCTGCAATTTCTTTCATCATTTAAAGCATTTTGTAGCATTAGAAGCAAGAGAAAACAATTTAGGCAGATAAAGAGCCGTTAGAGGATTTTTAGGAAGCATAAATGGCAATTAAAACGGGCAAAAAAATAGCCGTTGCTGACATTTCCCGTCGCAGGGGTCGACTCATGAGTCGACTCATGCTTCAGGAGTCGACTCATGAGTCGACTTCTGTTGCAACAGACCAGAAGATCTGATTTCTGGATTTTTCGGCTCAAATCAGCAGAGGTCGACTCATGAGTCGACTCATGCCTTGTGGGTCGACTCATGAGTCGACTCACAGGTCGTGCCAAGCCAAAAATCCAGCGTGCCATGGGAATTTTTTTTCGTGCCATTCAGCTCATAGTACCATGAGTTGACTCATGAGTCGACTCATGCACTTCAAACCTTCATAACTTCAAAAATATTAGTCCAAACACAATGAAATTTTCACCAATAGATTTCAAATCATTTGTTCTACCAAATGGTACTATCAAATCAGGATTTTAGTGAAATTACAATTTTGCCCTTGAAGAGCATAAGGACTTTTTTAATTGATTGTATCCCTTCAATCTGCTTTGTAATCATCAAAATCAATCTAGGAGCAACAAAATTTTATAATCATTTTTGGCCAGAAGGCCTACAGAAATAATATTTAAAAAAAAAATTAGGACAAAAATGACAATCATTAAGAACAATGGTATGGGACTCAAATACAAGTTTTAAGATTCCTAATGCTAGAACTGGAACTAGTCTTCCATCTCCAACATTCAGGAATCTCTCGCCTTGCTCGAATCTCCTACTGCCTGCAACCCCTGCAACGAATTACAAATATGGTAAGGGTTACCAGTATCCAATATGCAATTAGTAATATCACAAATAGAAAAATTACAAGGAGTTATTATATAAATACTGTGCCCAGCAATAGCTTGTTTCTCTGCCTATTTGAATCTAGAAAGGCAATGTACTGAGGATAGTTCCTCTTTCAGTGTCCTCGCTTCTTGCAAAAGAAGCATTCAGCTTGACTCTTATCGAGCTTGATCTTTTTGGTCTGGCCCTGCACTGATGTCCCAACTTGAATTTGCACCTTCTTCGCTTTCTTCTTCTTGTTCTTCTTCCCTTTCTTAAAGGGTTGAGAACCAGAAGATGAACTTCCCACTAAGTTCACTGACTCCTTGTGGAGTTGGTGATCTTTCTCAAAATTCTGAAGCAACCCTAGTAACCCATGGTAGTTTACTTCAGGCTTTGTCATTCTATAATGAGTGAGAAATGGGAGATAAGACTTGGGTAGTGAGTTTAGTATTGCATCTTTCCCAAGCTGCTCATGCAAGGAAAAGCTGAGTTTGCTCAAACACTCCATCAGCTCGATCATGTACAATACATGATCAGTGACAGAGGCACCATCCCGCATTTTGGCGTTGAAGATGGCACAAATAGTCTTGTGCCTCTCCACATCATCGGGTGTGCCAAAGGCATCCTCCACCACTTGAAGCATGTCCTTTGGTTGAGCCGTCTCAAATCTACGACTGAACTCATTGCTCATGGCAGCCAGCGTGATGTAGCGCACCATGATCCGATCACTGAACCACTTTTGGTAAGTGTCTCTGACTGTTCCACGTACATTGGTATCTGGCTCCTCAGGTGTAGGATTTGTTATCACATATAGGATCTGTTCATGCTCCAGGACTATCTTCAACTTTGGGTACCAGCTATCGAAGTTGGATCCCACCAAATTATCATTGTTCAACAATGATCGGAGGGATAAGAAAGTGGCCATATTTGCACAAAAGAAAATCATAACCTAATTAGTAATTGATTCATTAAACCTAAAGATTTAGACTTTAATCAAAAAGTTTCTCCCACTATTGTATTCGAATTGATAGCCTCTACCTCCAATTCGAGGAATTACCTTAATTCCTTAGTGGGTACTAAAATCCACTTAGACTGCACACAAGCCCAACTTTGGTTGGCCAACCCATGTATATCTAAGGGTAGGTTCATAACCAATTATTTTTCTAACTAATTTCTAGTAATTTTAATTTTGCCCCAATCCCTAATCAGCAGGCTTTGGCCTCCACTGAAAAGGTCTGGTTAGGTCCAACCATTAACATGACCATACTTGGCCCATCTAGCCAATAAATGATTAGGCCCAACTTTGGTTGGCTAACCTAACCATCATTTAGAAAGATACAGTCAAGAAATCATATTATGAATGATAATTCCATCAACTGATAAGCACCAAGTCTTTGGGCCGCCAATGATTATCCAACTGATGGACCCATTATCATCCACTTAATGGGAGGCTATGATCTAGTTATCACCATAATAATTTTATTTTAAGGACCTAATAATTTTAGAAGATTTAATTGATTTAGAGGAAGAGGTCAGATGAACCAGCTTATCATGATCCTCCCACTGGCTTCATCAAGTCAGCTTAAGGGAGACCATTAAAAGGATCGGTCTAGGAGCACCTAAATCAGTCACACTGATTTACCTAGCTGACATGGGTCAGCACGAATAGTCAAGTGATCCGATCAAAATATAATTTTACCAAGAGGCTAGGTAAGTTCGATCGGTGGGAGGGTCTGCCAAAGCTTGCCTTAGACACCATAAGAAATGATCAGATAAGCGGGTTGCCAATTAAAAACTACCAGTCTGGTTTATCTTAGACACCAACTGATTTAATTAGTTTCAATTAGATGAACCTAATAGTTCATGCTAGACTTTTTAGCCAAGAATCAAGTCCATTTGGTTCTCGTTAAAGACATGGACTTGACCAACTACAACTATTATAATTGATCTAGAGAATTCTTGACCTAATCTAAGACAACAATTGATTAAATTTAGTTAATTCTCTAATTAAGTCCATCTTTAATCTATCCTTAGGTCTAACCCAATTAATGGACTTAATTCCCACTAACCCATTAACCCAATGTGTTATGGTTTATGTCTTAGGTTCTTCAATTCACAATCCTAAAACCTAATCAAATAACTTCTTAATTCTCAATTAAGTTTTGGGTTGAGGATTGGGGTTTGACTTTTTAAAAATAATTTTCATATTTATAAAATATTTTTACAAAATAGTTCTACCAATCAAGTTGCATGTTTGATTCATAATCAAAATGCAAGTGAAATAAGTATGAAACTACTTTAGATCTAATCTAAACAGGTTTAAGTAATTGAAATAATTTTATTTTAGATTTAAATAATTTTTAAATCTAATAAATTATAAATTTAATCTAGATCACATCTAACAAATTTATGATTAAATATAGATCTATACGAAATAGGACAACCTTTGCACCGTAAGGGGTAAACCTTACAGCAGGACAACCTACAGTTCGTGATTGATCTAAAAAATTTTGATTTTAGATTTAATAATCATATTATAAATTAAATATAATCTAAAAAATAATCTAAGCATGCATAAATAATCATATAATAAACAACCAAGGCTCTAATATCAATTGAAAGAACTAGATCTAGGGTTTCAGGATTAGATCTTGAAACTTTTTCAAGATCAGGCAGTGGAAGACTAAAATAAATTAAAATTTATCTTATAAAATTAGAAAATCTCTAGATCTAAGATATTATTACATAATTATTACATGACATTAAATCAAAAATTAAAATATAAAAAGCAGGAACTACATGTTGATCATATCAATATGTTTCTATACTACATCTAATATATGTAAAATATAATATATCAGATCTATTACCTTATAAGTTAGACATTCTAACTTTACTGATCCAGACTTGAGGATGATGTTGCAAGCCGCACATGCATCCAGCCTCTACGAGTCATCCACATGAGTCAACGAATCACAATTAGAAGTTCTGGTCCAGAAAATCAGCATAGTATGCTAGTACTATGCTGATCCTTCTTCGATGATCGATCAGATGCCTCCTTCTTCTTAATTTAGACTCTTCCAAAGATGAGAAGTAGGAAAAGTACTTTTAGATGTGAGACACTCAGAGAACTCAAGATGGAGGAAGGGAAGAGGTGAACTCAGCAACCTTAGAAGAAGACCCTCTTCTTCTTCTCTTCGCTCTCACCCAGACATTTGATTTTGTGTCTATTATATCTCCATGCCTCAATACTTTTTTTCTCTAATTCTTGGATACCCCAAAGGAATCTCAATTCTCTATAAGTCACAAAAATTTTGTGAAAAAATTCATCTTAAATAGAGAGATATGAAGAATCTTTTTCTAGGTCAAATACCTAGTCCAGAAAACTCCAAACCGGCCAAGAAAAGGGGTGCCCAACTCTTGGGCATCCCCTCTTTATTTTTCTACCATGGACCACCAGTAAAAGGCACACAATATGTTCCATAAAAGTCACAAAAATTTTAAAAAAAAATTGGGTAAAATTAGTACCATAAGGAAAGAGTTTTGATTTCCTAAAATTCTATCTCATAGAATTTGGAATCTAAACTAATTCTTACTTTGACTTGGTCCACAACTACATTCCATGTAAGAGAGAAAGAGAGAAAAGCTTTGGGAATGCGTGAAGGCCTGGGAGAGAAGGTTTTGTTGAATAAAATAAGAGAGAGTGGGCGTAGGGGGCTAAGGTGGCGCAAGGTGGAATCCTAGTCTTACTAGGGTTCAATCTATGACTTGTTCAAATTTAGTTTCTCAAACCAAATCAAATCAAAACCAAATCAAACCAATTAAAATAAGACATAATCCAATTAATAATCTAATTTAATCAGATTAAATAAGATTTAAATCAATTTTAATTTTTTAATCGAATTAGAAATTAGGTTGACCCAAGTCTTAATTGAACTAGGACTAGTTTTTTCTTGCACTTGTCTTATCCAATAAACCAATTGGACTTGATCCAATCAAGCCCAAACTAAATTTAATTAAATTATATTTAATTAAACTTAAATTTAATATATTAACTTAATCAAATTAAGTCAATTAGCAATCAAATTACTGATCGATCCTCCTGCAATACTTGTACTAGATTAAATATCAATCGTAT
Source organism: Elaeis guineensis (assembly GCF_000442705.2). NCBI lineage: Eukaryota > Viridiplantae > Streptophyta > Magnoliopsida > Arecales > Arecaceae > Elaeis > Elaeis guineensis. The sequence goes on from NC_026002.2 coordinate 45,630,444, forward strand.
TGATCATTTAACCCTAGAACAATTCTTAATCATTGATCAACCATCTGATCGGATCATGAGCTTTAATGTGTGTGACCTCATAGGTCTAAACTTAAGCCGATAGCATAGAAATAAATTTTTATACCAATTGAAGTAACCATCTAGCAATGATACCCGACGGTCAGATAGGTCGAATGTATAGAACAACATCCTTAGAACCCATGCAGATATAGTTTCCATATAATTCATCCCCTTGACCAAAATACTCATAGGACACCTAGAGTTCAACTGTCAACTCTGATCAGGTTGTCCATATTGTATTTCAAAATATCAAATCCATCTAATGGATTACCCTAGCCAAGGTTTTTCTAAATTGAAATACAACGACTCATTCTTCTCCAACTCTTGGAGTGGTCAATCCCATCTCGATCATACTCTGACTTTGCAAGTACTTGATTGTACCCAAAAGCCTTTCGTCACTGAGTTACAAATTCAGTTAGTCCAGTACTAAAGCATAGTGAGTTGCTTGCAAGTCATTGTGGCGATTTCAGGTCTAAGAGACACTTATACCTATATCCTATTAGAGACATTCTCAACAGCTGAATGCTCTAGAGTTATTCACGTTCAATGATGATGTACCTTTACATCTCACCTGTATGCCATACCAGTGTCTCCACACTCCTTGGTTAAAAAGGCAATCAACCCATATGGCCTACAGCAACCTATGCTCGATAGAAGCTGTCATCCTTATTAATAGTCTATCATTTGATCATGAATAGTTTTAAGGATTAATCGATAAATCCTCTCTTTATCAAACCTAATAAGTCCTAAGGATTTCATCACAACAATGGAGTTCATTAGAAGATGAAAACTTGTGATAAAAATATCAAAAATATATTTTATTTATTAACAAATCAATTACAATACAAAATTGCTCAACCATCAACAGGCAGACGATTGGCTTTTGGGATATTTTTCAACAATTAGTAGGCTTTGGCCTCCACTGAAAAGGTCTGGTTAGGTCCAACCATTAACATGACCATACTTGGTCCATCTAGCCAATGAATGATTAGGTCCAATTTTTGTTAGCTAACCTTACCACCATTTAGAAAGATGCAGTCAAGAAATCATACTATGAATGACAATTCCATCAGCCGATAAGTAGCAGGCCTTTGAGCCTCCAATGATTATCCAACTAATGGACCCATTATCATCCACTTAATGGGAGGCTATGATCTAGTTGTCACGATAACTATTTAATTTTAAGGACCTAATAATTTTAGAGGATTTAATTGATTTAGAGGAGGAGGTCAGATGAACCAGCTTATCATGATCCTCCCACTAGCTTCACCAAGTCAGCTTAAGAAGACCATTAAAAGGGCTGGTCTAGGAGCACCTAAATTAGTCACACTGATTTACCTAGCTGACATGGGTCAGGTCAAATAGTCAAGTGATCCAATCAAAACATAATTTCACTAAGAGGCCAGGTAAGTTCGATCGGTGGGAGGGTCTGCCAAAGCTTGCCTTAGACACTATAAAAAATGGTCAGGTAAGTGGGCTGCCAATTAAAAACTATCGATCTAATTTATCTTAGAATAATCTAATTAAATCAGTTGGTGTCTAAGGTAAACCAGACCGGTGGTTTTTAATTGGAAGCCTGCTTATCTGGCCATTTCTGATGGTGTCTAAGGCAAGCTTTGGCAGACCCTCCCATCGATCGAACTTACTTGGCCTCTTGGTGAAATTATATTTTGATTAGATCACTTGACTATTCGATCTGACCCATGTCAACTAAGTAAATCAGTGTGACTGATTTAGGTGCTCCTAGACCAGCCCTTTTAATGGTCTTCCTTAAGCTGACTTGGTAAAGCCAATGGGAGAATCATGATAAGCTGGTTCATCTGACCTCCTCCTCTAAATCAATTAAATCTTCTAAAATTATTAGGTTCTTAAAATAAAATAGTTATGGTGATAACTAGATCATAGCCTCCCATTAAGTGGATGATAATGGATCCATCAGTTGGATAATCATTAGAGGCCCAAAGGCCTGGTACTTATCGATTGATGGAATTATCATTCATAATATGATTTCTTGACTGCATCTTTCTAAATGGTGGTTAGGTTAGCCAACCAAAGTTGAGCCTAATCATTCATTGGCTAGATAGACCAAGTATGGTCATATTAATGGTTGGACCTAACCAGACCTTTTCAGTGGAGGCCAAAGCTTACTGATTAGGGACTGGAGTAAAATTTAAATTACTAAAAATTATTTAGAGAAATAATTGGTTATGAACCTACCCTTAGATGTGCATGGGTTGACCAACCAAAGTTGGGCTTGTGTGCAATCTAAGTAGATTCTAGTACCCACTAATGAATTAGGGTAATTCCACGAATTGGAGGTAGAGGCTATTAATTCGAATAAAATAGTGAGAGAAATTTTTTGATTAAAGTTCAAATCTTTAGGTTTAATGAATCAATTACTAATTAGGTTATGATTTTTCTTTGTGCAGATATGGCCACTTTCCTATCACTCCGATCATTATTGGACAATGATAAGTTGGTGGGATCCAACTTTGGTAGCTGGTATTGAAAATTGAAGATAGTCCTGGAGCATGAATGGATCCTATATGTGATAATAGATCTTGCACCTGAGGAGTCAGCTACCAATGCATGTGGAACAATCAGAAACACTTATCAGAGGTGGCTCAATGATCGAACCATTGTGTGCTGCATCATGTTGGCTGCCTTGAGCAATGAGTTCAGTCGCAGATTTGAGACGACTCAGGCAAAGGACATGCTTTAAGTGTTGGAGGATGCCTTTGGCATACTCGATGATGTGGAGAGATACAGGACTAGTTATGCCATCTTCAATACCAAAATATGAGATGGTGCCTCTGTTACTGATCATGTATTGTACATGATCGAGCTGATGGAGCATTTGAGCAAGCTCGGCTTTCTCTTGCATGAGCATCTTGGAAAAGATGCAATACCGAACTCACTGCCCAAGTCTTATATCCCATTCCTTACTCATTATAGAATGACAAAGCCTGAACTAAACTACCATGGGTTACTGTGGTTGCTTCAGAACTTTGAGAAGGATCACCAACTCCACAACGAGTCGGTGAACTTAGTGGGAGGTTTGTCTTCTAGTTCTCGATCCTTTAAGAAAGAGAAGAGGAACAAGAAGAAGAAAGTGAAGAAGATGCAAGTTCAGGCTGGGAATCAGTGCAGGGCCAGATCAGAAAGATCAAGCCTGATAAGAGTCAAGCTGAATGCTTCTTTTGCAAGAAGCGGGGGCACTGGAAGAGGAACTGTCCTCAATATATTGCCTCTCTGGATCCGAACAGGCAGAGAAAGAAGCATGTTATTGCTGGAAAGGTATTTATATGATAACTCCTTGCAATTTCTTTATTTGTGATATAATTGACTGGGTATTGGATACTGGTAGCCCTTACCATATTTGCAATTCGTTGTAGGAGTTGCAGGTTAGTAGGAGATTCGAGCAAGGCGAGAGGTTCCTGAATGTTGGAGATGGAAGACCAGTTCCAGTTCTAGCATTAGAAATCTTGAAACTTGTATTTGAGTCTCATACTGTTGTTCTTAATGATTGTCATTTCTGTCTCAGTTTCTTTTTAAATATTATTTCTATAGGCCTTCTAGCCAAAAATGATTATGAAATTTTAATAAACAAACAAGTTTGTAATATCATTATGAATAGTGTTACTATTTTTTATGGACATTTGAACAATGGTGTGTATATGTTATCACAATCTGTTAACGTAGTCTATTCTACTGGCAAGCACCCTAGATTAGATAGTATATCAGATATCTACTTATGGCACTGTAGGCTAGGTCATATAAATAAGAACAAGATAAATAGGTTGACTCAAGAGGGATCCTCGAAGTCAGTGATTGTGAATTACTTTCAATCTGTGAGTCCTGTCTTCTTGGTAAAATGACCAAGTCACCTTTTACTGGAAAAGGTGAGAGAGCTACTGAGCTCTTGGGCCTAGTACATATTGATGTATGCGGGCCCATGAGCATAAGTGCTAGAGGTGGATATTTCTACTTCATCACTTTCATAGATGATCTATCCAGATATGGATATGTCTATCTAATGAAACATAAGTCGGATTCATTTGAAATGTTCAAACGATTTCGAAGTGAAGTAGAAAAATAAACTGAGAAGAGTATTAAAACTCTTCGATCTGACCAAAGAGGGGAATCTCTTTCTGGTGAGTTTCTCACATATCTAGGAGAGAATGGGATTCTCTACCAATGGACTCCTCTAGAAACACCACAGCATAATAGTGTGTTTGAAAGGAGAAATCGGACTCTATTAGTAATGGTCCGATCCATGATGGGTTTTGCCAGCTTACCAATATCCTTCTGGGGATATGCACTCAAATCGGCCTGTTATCTGTTAAATAGGGTTCTAAGTAAGTCTGTAATTAAAACTTCATATGAGATATGGATAGGTCATAAACTAGCACTTTCACACCTTAGGGTCTGGGGGTGCCTGGCCTATGTCAAATGGTTAGTTACAGATAAACTTGGACCTAGGTCTGACAAATGCACATTCATAGGGTACCCCAAAGAGATTAAAGGATATTTTTTCCACCATGCTGATGAACAAAAGGTATTCGTCAGCCTTAAGGCAACCTTTTTAGAAAAAGAGTTTCTTGGTGAAGGAACCGTTGCCTCTAAGGTTGAACTTGATGAAGTTCAACAGGTAGAAGGACCGACACCAATAGTTGAACCTGAGTCGGATTTGATTAGATCAGATTCAGAGCCCAATGTACCTACACCATTAAGCCGATCTGATAGAGTACCGCATCAGTCAGATAGATACTATGGTTTCTTGATCCGAGATGGTGATCCCATCGAACTCGATGAGAACGATGAGGATCTGATCATCTATATGGATGTAATGCAGAGACCTGATTTCGAGAAATAGATTGAAGCCATGAAATTCAAAATGGAGTCCATGAAGATCAATGATGTATGGACATTGGTTGACCCACCTGAAGGGGTTAAACTCATTGGGTGTAAATGGATCTTCAAAAGGAAGAGGGGTGCAGACAAAAGGTAGAGACCTATAAAGCCCATCTAGTTGCAAAGGGGTATCATCAACATTATGGTATTGACGATAACGAGACATTCTCCCCTGTAGCAATGCTCAAATTCATTCGGATAATGCTTGCAATAGCTACCCATCTGGATTATGAGATCTGACAGATGGATGTAAAGATAGCTTTTCTGAATGGAGAACTGATCGAAAAGGTGTATATGATACAACCTGAGGGGTTTACGTCCACAAATGAGTCTAAGGTGTGCAAGCTTTAGAGATCCATTTATGGATTGAAGCAAGCTTTTCAGAGTTGGAACATGCATTTTGATAAGGTAATCAAAACATATGGCTTCATTAAAAATGAAAAAGAGCCCTTCATCTACAAATGAGCAAATGGTCCAGTTATGGTATTTTTTGTCTTGTACGTGGATGGCATTCTCTTAATTGGAAATGACATTTCCGTACTACAGGGAATAAAAGTTTGGTTGTCATCACAGTTCTCCATGAATGACTTGGGTGAAGCATCCTACATCCTAGGGATGAAGATCTAAAGGGATAGATCTAAAAGCATGCTTGGATTATCCCAGTCCATGTATATAGACACTGTGCTGAAGAGGTTCAGCATGGAGAATTTCCAGAAGGGCTATCTATCAATAGGCCATGGAATTGTTCTCTCTAGGAAGGATTGTCCGATAACTCCTGAAGAGAGAGAGCATATGAGTAGAGGCCCATATGCTTCGATCGTAGGATCTATCATGTACGCCATGACATGTACAAGACCAGATGTGGCATACTCATTGAGAGTAGTGAGTAGATACCAATCTGATCCTGGAGAAAATCACTGAAAAGTGGTTAAAGCCATCCTTAAGTATTTGAGAAATACTAAGGACCAATGATTGGTTTTATGGCGAGTCAGATCTGAAACTTGTGGGGTTCACAGACTTCAGATTTCAATCTGACCGTGATGACAATAGAAGCATATCGGGTTTATCTTTACTTTGAATGGTGGAGCATCTGCTGGAAGAGTTCCAAGCAGCATACTATGGTAGACTCTGTTTGTGAGGTAGAGTACATCACAGCATTGGATACGTGAAGGAAGCTGTGTGGCTGAGAAAATTTATCACCGACCTCAGAGTAGCACCCTCCCTCGAGGGTCCAGTCCTGCTCTACTATGACAGCACTGGTGCCATGCTCAGGTGAAGGAACCCAAAGCACACCAGCAGATAAGGCACATTTGCATCGCTTCCACCTGATCTGAGAGATCATGGATCGAGGAGATGTCGACCTTCAGAAGATCGATGGAAAGGAGAACCTGATGGACCCCTTCTCTAAACCCTGGCGATAAAGGAGTTCGACAACCACAAGTCGAAGATGGGTATTAGATACTGTACGAGTGGCTTTAGGATAAGTGAGAGTTGTTGGAAAATATGTCTCAAAAGTCAATCGTCAGCTTGTTGACGGTTGAACAACCTTGTATTATAATTGATTTATTAATAAATAAAATATATTTTTGGTATTTTCATCATAAGTTTTCATCTTCTAATGAACTCTATTATTGTGATGAAGTCCTTAGGACTATTTAGGTTTGATAAAGAGAGGATTTATCGATTAGTCCTTAAAACTATTCACGATCAAATGATAGGCTGTTAATAAGGATGACAGTTTCTATCGAGCATAGGTCGCTGTACGTCATATAGGTTGGTTGTTCTCTTAACCAAAGAGTGTGGAGACGCTGGTATGGCATACAAGTAAGATATAAGAGTACATCATCATGGAACATGACCAACTCCAGAGCATTCTACTGTCGAGAATGTCTTTGATGGGATATAGATATAAGCATCCCTTAGACCTGAGATCGCCTCAGTGACTTGCAAGCAACTCACTGTGCTTTGGTACTGGACTAACTGAATTTCTAATTCAGTGACAGAAGATTTTTGGGCACAGTCAAGTACTTACAATGTCAGAGTGTGATCAAGATGGGATTGACCACTCCAAGGTTGGAGAAGAATGAGTTACTGTATTTCAATTTAGCAAAACCATGGCCAGGGTAATCCATCAGATAGATTTGATATTTTAAAATACAATGTGGATAACTTGATCAGAGTTGATAGTTAACTTTGAGGTGTCCTATGAGTAATTTTGGTTAAGGGATGAATTATATGGAAACTATATCCGCATGGGTTCTAAGGATGTTGTTCTACACATTTGACCTATCCGGCCATCGGGTATCATTGCTAGATGGTCACTTCGATTGGTATAAAAATTTTATTCTTATACTACCAACTTAGGTTTGGACTATGAGGTCACACACATTAGAGTTCACGATCCGATCGGATGGTTGATCAACGATTAAGAATCGTTCTAGGGTTAAACGATCAATACGATTGACATTTAACCTAGTGCCAGTGTTGCAGGAGGATCGATTAGCAATTTGATTGCTAATTGGTTTAATTTGATTAAGTCAATGGGTTGAGATTAAGTTTAATTGAATATGATTTAATTAAATTTGGTTTGGGCTTGATTGGATCAAGTCCAATTGGTTTATTGGATAAGTCAAGTGCAAGGAAAAACTAGTCCTAGTTCAATTAGGACTAGGGTCAACCTAATTTCTAATTCAATTAAAAAATTAAATTAGATTTAAATATAATTTAATCTGATTAAATTATATTCTTAATTGGATTAAAATCTATTTTAATTGGATTGATTTGGTTTTGATTTGATTTGGTTTGGTTTGAGAAACCCAAATTTGAACAAGTCATAGATTGAACCTTAGTAGACTAGGATTCCACCTTGCGCCACCTTAGCCTCCCACGCCACTCTCTCTTATTTTGTATGATAAAACCTTTTCTCTCAGGCCTTCACGCATGCCCAAAGCTTTCCACTCTTTCTTGCTTACACAGAATGTGGTTGGGGACCAAGTCAAGAAGGAATTAGTTTGGATTTTAAATTCTATGAGATAGAATTTTAGAAACAAAACTCTTTCTTTATGGTACTGATTTTACCCAAATTTTTTCTTAAATTTTTATGAGTTTTATGGCACATATTATGCACCCTTTTCTGGTGGTCCATGGTAGAAAAAGGAGGGGGCACCCAAGGGTTGGGCACCCCTTGTCTTGCCCTGTTTGGATTTTTCTTGACTAGGTATTTGACCTAGACAAGGATTCTTCATATCTCTTTATTTAAAATAAATTTCTTCTTAATATTTTCATAGATTATAGATAATTGAGAGACTTTGGGGCATGTGAAAATTATGGAGAAAGAGTATTGGGCATGGAGATATAATAGATACAAAATTAAGTGTCTGGGTTAGAGCAAAGAGAAGAAGAAGAGGGTCTTCTTCTAGGATTGCTGAGTTCACCTCTTTCCTTCCTCCATCTATGAGTTTTCTGAGAGTGTCTTACATATAAAGCTCCTTCTCCTACTTCTCATCTTTGAAAGAGTCCAAATCAAGAAGAAGGAGGCATCTGATTGACCATCGAAGAAAAATCAGCACAGTACTAGCATACTGTGCTGATTTTCTGGACCAGGACTTCTGATCGTGATTCGTGGGCTCATGTGGATGACTCCTAGAGGTCAGATGCATGTGCGGCTCACAACATAATCCTCAAGCCTAAATCAGTAAAGTTAGAATGTCTAACTTGCAAGGTAATAGATCTGATCTATTATATTTTACATACATTAGATGTAGTATAGAAACATGTTGATATGATCAACATGTAGTTCTTGCTCTTTATATTTTAATTTTTGATTTAATATCATGTAATAATCATATAATAGGATCTTAGATCTAGGGATTCTCTAATTTTATAAGATAAATTTTGATTTATTTTAGTCTTTCACTGTCTGATCTTGAAAAGATTTCAAGATCTAATCCTGAAACCCTAGATCTGGTTCCTTCATGTCCCCCCTAAGAATCTTCAATTTGAGAATGCTAATGCAATTACTAAACTTTGAAGTGGTAGGATTCTTAAGAACCATATCAAGATCAGATGAGAGAGGCTAGTACTGATGCTAGCCAAAATGAGAATTTGGAAGAAGAGGTTAATCTGAGACTAACCAATAGAAGAATCTGAGCCTGAAACTGGTACCGATGCTGGTTCCAATTTGAATGAAAAAGATAAAGAGAAGAAGAGCACCGATGATTTATCTGAGACATATAAACCAAGAGTTCCATTCTCTTCAGCCTTAGAAGCTGGTTCTTCTCATAAAAAGCAAGGAGAATGCAATGAGAAACTAATGGAGTTGTATAAACAAGTTCATATTAATCTATCCATCCTCGATGTGATTCAGCACGTTCTGACTTATGCAAAATTTCTTAAGAAACTCTACATGCAAAAGCGTGAATCGAGAATAATAGAGAGAATTATGCTGTCTGAGGATGTCAGTGCAGTCCTGTTGAATCCATTATCTTAAAAAATGAAAGATTCTGATGCTCCTTTGATTTCATGTGTTATAGGAGGCATCACCTTTGATCGAGCCTTGTTAGACTTAGGAGCTAGTATCAACCTACTTCCAACCTTGATCTATGAAAAATTTAGGATTGGAGAACTGAAACTCATGTTGGTTATTCTGTAATTAGCTGATAAATCTGTAAAGATGCACATGGTCTGGTTGAGGATGTCTTAGTTAGAGTGAATCAATGTTATTTTCTAGTAGACTTTCTCGTACTTGATATGGAACAATCCCAAGAGCTGAACCAAAATTCTATAATTTTAGGTCATCTATTCTTGACCACTGCCAATACCAATATCAATTTTAAAACAGAAGCCATAGATAGTTTTTTTTGAGATCAAAAGGTAAAAATTAATATTTTTAATACCTTAAAATATACTCAGAAGGAGAAAAATTATTCGATAGTTGCATTAATAGATAAATTAGTTAAATCTGATTCCTTCTTATAATTAATAAAAAGTAATTTTCTAGATGAGCCTATTGAAGAAATTCAAGTTCAGGAGGTGAATGTCCTATTTGATTCACCTCACCCATCTTACCCACTAAAATTTGTCAATCCTATATTCGACATAGGGTAGATGAACTGATCTGCATTTTGTTTGATTGAAGATGATAAATTTAGTATTTTCTGGAGGGCAATCCAATTTTTGCTTTTTGATATCTTTTGCATTTTGTTTAGGTTAATCGAGTCTTTTTTAGTATCTTTTGTAGAAATTTGAAGATAATATTGGCTAAGTTGGGGGGAATCAATTTTGAAAAGACTTATGGATCAGATGACATCTCTCTTTTTTTTTCTCTTTGTATGCATCTTTTTTTTTTCATTACTCGATTGAGGACAATGTCGATTAAGTTGGAAGGAGAGAATAATAAAAAAAAAATTTAAGTCCTCAAGTAAGTTAGTATTTACCATTTAAGCACCTGATTACACTTAAGAATTGAGTTAAACCAAACATTTAAAAAAAAAAATTTGATGCACAGACCAGAGAGTTTGTGAGATATTGAGGGATCAAGTATTAAGAAAATCTAATAAAAAGTTAAGTTTAAAACTTAAACAGTTTTCTTTAAGCATTTTTAAATTTTTTTACCAGCATTAAAGAAGCGTTTACTTCCTATGAGTTTATGTAGGGTAACTATATATTTTTTCATATATATATAAAAATAAAAAAAAAATTTAAGTACTTCATGCTGAGTAATCGGGCCTCTTTGCCTAAGCAAGTATTGACTTTCGTGTCAAAAGGTATGCAGGATAAAGAAATTTTTGTAAAGCTAGTTTAACTCGTAGCCTATTTGATTCGAGCAAGTAAGTCCGAGGGATACCTAGTGCCCTAAAGCCATCTGGTTTAGAAGTCATTGACTGAAAATTTGCTACATGAGTCAGAAGAAAGTTAAGAGATTAAGACACTCAATAGTGGTACAATATTAAAATAATAATAATAATAAATGAAGGACAAAAATAATAATATACTTGTCCATATGAAGGTTAATGATTTGGAGATAAAGGTAGAGATAATTTAGAAAAAAATTAAAAAAGATTTAGTATTTTTAGCTTAACTTCACATTGATTAGTACTAATACCTAACAACATACCTCACTCATCTTCTACTGAACATCAGTGGCCTTTTTTAAAATTATCTGATAAAATTTAAAACTCTAAGTTAAATAGTACTTAATTCTAAATCTTTTTTTTACTCAAAGATGAGCAAAGTTTAAATTGCGAGGTATGATAAGTTGTATATTTTTATATTTATTTTAGATATTTTTGATAATTAATGGTGCTAATATCTTCTAAAAAATCTAATTTTATAAATAAATTAGATTTTTTATAAAAAATAAATAATTTTAAAAAAATATAAAATTATAGTATATTTATGAAAAATAGATATCAAGTTAATTGAGCAATTTAAGTATCAAAATAAAAAAAATTAATGAGTAATTTAATTCATATTTTTTTATTTTTCAATCATAAAGTTCCAGCAAAATCAAGCCAAAATACCTTAAAAATTTATTTTTTTAGCCTTTGGTGCATGATGGACCGGCTGCTCGGTCCACAGAACCAGAGGCATGATCCACAGAAATAGTTCATGGTGCACGACGTGGTTTATAGGAGGGCGGCTCATTTTTGCATGATCGAATAGTTAAAATTATGCCAAATATGCGATCGGACTGCTGAGGATGCATGTTACCATATCAAGCGATGGTGGCCCACTTCCAATGTGCGATCCGATGGCCCAAGTCGATCCTAAGCGAGATCCAATGGTTCATGTTCATTTTCAGCTAAGAATTAAATTCTTTGCACCATTTGATGGCCGAAAACCAATTTGATGAGCGATCCAACGGCTGTCATTCTTTTCGACTATGAATAGGAAATCTGATGCGTTGATCAACGATCCAAAATCGACCCAGTGAAAGATTGGATGGCTAGCACTGATCTCGATCATGATAACGAGATAAACTATGATTTTTGGGTTGATATGGGCGATCCAAACATGATCCAACAATCATAATTAAGGGACACGAGTTTAACACGATTTTGAGGAGTTTCAGGACTCCATTTGCAACCAAAAAATGGTGAAAAATTTATCTATAAATAAAGATTCCAAAAAAAGTAAAAAAATAAAAAAAATTAGTGAAAAAATAAAAAAAATAAAAAAAAATTAAGAGAGATTTAGGGATCTAAGGGGAAGAAGAAGAAAAGTCAGTTCGCTCCATAGAGTATGAAAAAATAAAGAGAGGTCGTCAACCATCTTTCTGATGAGACTGCACCAATCAACTTCAGATCTTTGTTATAGTTTTAATTTTTTTTATTTTATATTCTTCTTAAATTTTACTTTTAATTAATATAAATTTTATTTTTTATTGTACTTTAAATTTTTATTTTTTATTTTTATTGTAATTAGATGCTAAGATCTAGTTAGTAAATTTTAGTATCAATTTATTTTTATGCTCTTTAAATTTTATTATTTATTTTTATTGTAAGTAGAAGCTAGGATCTAAATAGTAGATCTTAGTATCTGATCTATTTTTTATACTTTTAATTTTTATTTTTTAGCTTAAATTACTTTTCTTAAAATTTTATTTTCTTTTTATAAAATTAAAGATTTCAAATTAAAGTACCATCTTCTCTATGGATATGATCCGACTCACTATTTTCTATGTATTCTTAATTTTTTGAAAAAAAGTCAAAATTAGTTTGGTCATCATGATATCCTAACGACAACATCGCGATCCTATCATTGGCTGATACATTTTGTATTTTTAGGACTTATCTTTGTACTTGTAATATTATTAAGGGACTTTATATTTCAATCATGTTTATATGTTCATGATTTATCCTAAAAATTAATAAAGATGATTTTATATTTTTTTAAAGGTGTTAAAAATTTAAGACATACATTATTAGTGGTTAGTTTCTAAATACTTTTGATCAAAGGATCATCATAAAAGATAGTGATTAATCTATTTAAGATCGGTGCACTATTCACCTCTCTTATGGACAGATGAGTCTCAAATCTGCAGTGTAAAGATGCTGCGGTGAGAGTGTGGATGGTTGTTAGAGAATAACTTATACCGAACGTGACCAATACGAGAAATCACTTGGATGTCTACTCACTCATCAGTGGTTATCTTGATGCTGCAGTGGTGTGAGTGGTCCTTTGACCTATGGTGTCATCAGCTATTCATAGTGAGGCTACTGAGTTTGACTGCATATTTTGATCCCTAACCATTTAGGTACTTACTGTGTATGTTGGCTTCAGCAGGTTCAGATCTGCTATTAGGAGTAGGATGCACCTAGAAAAAATTTATCGATCTTGGTAGAAAAGAAGAAATACTACGTGATTTGCAAGACTGAGTTTAGAAAGTCTTTAGCTAAAGCAAGTGTGAATACTGAAAAAGAGTTCTTATGGGATTCATAAGTGAACTCGAGTCAAGCCAATCTAGCGTATAATTGGTGATGGCATCTGATGAGTTTTTTATGACCTCCTTCAAGTCGGAACTCATGATAGAAGGACTGAATCATACAATAACTGTTTCAAGAGATTTATACTTTTATTCTACTGAGTTATCACTACATACCATTAGATATCACTGATGGATTATGAGACTCATCGGTCATCTTGATGATCAATAACCTCGAAGGATAGAATTGGAATTGTTCCAACCCATCGGAAGGAGTTTTTATTGAAAAATAAGCAATTTCATGCATATATTTCAAAAATTTTTGAAATAAAATACAGTAAAAGATAACTAGATTAATCATATTAATCTAACATGCATATGATCTAATCATCAAATCAATCCACTCTAGGATTTATGACATGATATGTTATATATAAAATCTGAAATAATCATATGATAAAATTGCATGTATGGTTGTAAGCGATAGATCAGATTTACACCTATCTGAGTTTAGACTCAATATCTGAGCATGGGTCGAGATGTTTCTTGCTGGTAGCTCACAGCTGCACATGCATCGAGCCTCTACGAAAGTCCACTCGAAGTTTTGATCTGATCTATCTTCTCGAGAGTGCTAGCTCATGCGAAGACCTTCTTCTTGGCTAATCTAGATCTTTTCTTCAAATCTCTGAAATCTTTTCAAAGATTGAAAATGAACTTTTGAAGGAGATGAAGAGATAAAAGAAAGATGGAGAGAAGACTATCTTCTCTTTTCTTTTTCTCTCTTCCCAAACCCATAGGAAAAAACCCTAGAAGACTAGGTTTTGCGCACACACCAATAGAGAGGACTCTCCTCTCATTTTTTTTCACTAAGAACTCATGCCCCAGACCCCAAACATGAAGAGCACTCTCTCTACTTTCTTACATGCTCAAAATAAAAATAAAAACCCCTTTTTATTAGTGTATAAGGAATAAAGGTGAAGAGTCCTAGAGATCATGGACTCTTACAAGATGTCACCTCCTCTCATCTATTAATGCCAAAACATGCCCAAAAAAATATGGGACACCACCCATCCCATATTTTTTATAGTAAATCAATTCTCTAGATAATTTCTTATAATAAAAATCTCCTCAAAATATCATGCACATAAGGAGAAAAAAATAAGTTGGCGGCAAGGTTTTGTAGATAATGTCAAACATTATCTATATGGTGTCAAATTCAAATCTAAGTTGAACATACCATTTAAAATCAGATCTTATCCAAATTTGAACATGAGATAGAGATGGAAAAGAGCTCTTTAGCATGAGAAAAATCTCATACAAAATAATTTTATGCATGGAGAAAGATGGCATCCAATGTAGGAGGCACAAGGGAGAAGAGTCCAATGCAATATGGACTCTTAATTTTTTATTTGAATCCAAACCAAATCACATCTGGTTTAGCCCAAATAAAATAGATGAAACTCAATCTAATTAGATTCATAAATTTTTAATTAAATCTTAATCAAATTAAAAATTGATTAAACCAAAGTCCTGATCAAATTAGGAACAATTCTTTCTTAGCGATTTGGTCATCTCATAGCCTAATCGGATCAAACCTAATTGAATATAATTTAATTAGATTTTATTTAATCCTCTTTGCTCAATCAAATCAGTAATCTAATTATTAATTAATTCTCTATTAATTCACTAACACTTAGTGAATAAATTTATTATAATTTTTGTACAAGGTTAATCATCAATCGAATTGATGATTAAGCCCTTGAATGATTCTCAATCTTGATCAACCACATGATCAGTCAAAAAATTTTTTGAGTGTGACTTCATAGGTTTGAATCTAAGTCAGTAGTATAAAAATAATTTTTAAACCAATCAATGTAACCATCTAGCAATAAGACCCAATGTCTGGATAGGTCGAATGATGGCGAAGCAACATTCAAGAATCTACAGACATATGGTTATCGTATAATTCATCCCTTCGATCTTAATGCTTGAGGATAACCTAGGATTTAACTATCAATCCTAGATAAGTCATCCACATTATATTTCAATCTTTCAAATCCATCACATAGATTATTCAGGCCTAGATTTTGCTAAATTGAAATATATTGATACATTAACTCCTACTAATTTAGAGTAGTCAATCCCATCTTTACTCATGCACCGACTTAACAAGTACTTAACTGCACCCAAAAATCTTCCATCACTAATTATAAATTCAAATTGTTCGATATCAAAGTCAGTGAGTTGCTTGCAAGTCACTGTGGTGATCTCAAGTCAGAGATATTTATACCATACCCTTTGTGAGATTCTATTGACGGTAGAGTGCTTTGTAGTTGGTCACATTCAGTGACGATGTACTCCTATATCTTATCTGCATGCCATACTAGTGTCTCCACACCATCTGATTATGAGGACAATCAATGCATATGGCACATAATAACCTTCACTTGATATCGCTATCATCCTAGTGATAGCATATCGTTTGGTCCCGAATCAGTTTAAGGACTACAAGATAAATCCTCCTTTATCGATCAAAGTAGTCCTAAAGACTTCATCACAACACAGAAGTTCATTAGAAGATATAATCTTATGATAAAAAAGACCAAATAACTTTTATTATTGATCAATTCATATACATTTATAATTAGCACAATTGTCAAATGATTGGCTATAGGATATATTTTTCAATAACTCCCACTTAGACTAAAGCCAATTAGTATAGTATCATATACCCATCTTCGATTGATCATCTCAGAACTCCTAAATACCGAGGCTTTAGTAAATGGATTGGTCAGGTTTTTATTTTTATCGATCTTCTAAAGTTCAACATCACCTCAATAATTTTTTTTGAATAAGGTGGTAATGATGGAAAATGCTTAGTAAGCTAATGAGACTTCAACTCCTTGGTATGAGCTATGGCTCCAGTACTATACAATACAGCAGGACCATCATCGAAGGATGCCACTCCTAGCTTGCCAGTGAACCTACACAATCACATAGCTTCCTTATGAGCATCAATGCGGTAATGCACTCTGCTTCACACATTAAATTTGGATATATTTTTTGCTTGAAACTTTTTCAACAGATTGCTCCATTAGTTAGGATAAAGATAAATTCCAATATGTTCTTGCTATTATTATGTCCAACTAAAAATTAGAGTCATACTCTACAAGTTTTAAGTCAGATTCTCCATAATCGAGTCATCAATTTTTAGTATTTCTCAAATACTTAAGGATGTCCTTCCAGTGATTCTCACCCGAATCTTGCAGGTATCCACTCACTACCTTAGTGAGTGTACCATATCCTATCTCGTACATGGTGTACATGATAGAACAAACTCTACTCATAAACATCTTATGTACATTGGACTGGGATAACCTAAGTAGTTTTTTAGATTTATCTCTATAGATCTTCATCCTTAGGATGAGGGATGCTTTTTCCAAAGTCTTTTATGAAGAACAATAATAACAGCGAAACTTTTATTCTCTGTAATGTAAGAAATGTCATTCTCAATTAAGAAAATTTTATTTACATACAAAATAAGAAATACACTCATAGAATTGTTAACCCATTTATATTTGTAGGGTTCTTCTTCATTCTCAATGAAGCCATGCATTTTGATCACTTATCAAAGTATATGTTCCAACTCTGAAATACTTAGCATTGCTACAGGAGAAAATATCTCATTATGGTTAATACCATAATGTTGACGATATCTTTAGGCAACCAGATGAGCTTTGTAGGTCTCCACATTCTCATCTACACTCTCTGATCCTATTGAAGATCCACTTACACCCTATGAGATTTACTCCTTCGAGTGGATCAATGAGTGTCTATACACCGTTGACCTTCATGGAGTCCATTTCGGACTTTATGGCTCCAAGCCACTAATCAGAGTCGGACCTCTACATGATATCCATGTAGGTGATCAGACTTTGTTGTTCTCATCGAGTTCAACAGGATCACATCTCGGATGTAGATATCAAAGTGTCTATCCGACGGACACAATACTCTACCGAATCTCCTTAATGGTGCCTCTACAATGGGATTGGGTTTGATCTAATCAAACCTAGTTCTATGAGTTTACTAGATTGTGTCTATTCTTCTACCTATTGAACTTCATAAGTTCTACATTAAAGGTATCAGTTCCTTCATTAAGGTACTTCTTTTCTAAAATGAATGCTGAATAACTTTTGTTTTTTAGTAAGGTAGAAGTTATATCCTCTAGATTTTTTGAAATTATCCTACAAAATAATACATATAGGATCGAGATCCAAGCTAATCGGTCTGCAAATGCTTGACATAAAATAAATACTATCAAATTCTAAGGTAAGAAAGTATCAGCTTACATCAAGTCTATATCTCATATAGAGTCCTTCCGATTGATTAGTTCGAAATCTAGTTCAGAACATGACAAGTAGTCTCAAGAGCATAACCTTAAAAGGAGACTGGTGAAGGAAACCAGATCTAGGGTTTCAGGGTTAGATCTTGAAACTTTTTCAAGATCATACAGCGGAAGACTAAAATAAATCAAAATTTATTTTCTAAAATCAGAGAATCCTAGATCTAAGATCCTATTACATGATTATTACATAGCATTAAATCAAAATTAAAATATATAAATATAGCATGAACTACATGTTGATCATATCAACATGTTTTTATACACATCTAATGTATGTATTAACAATAGATCAGATCTATTACCTTGCAAGTTAGATGCTCTAACCTTGCTGATCCGGGCTTAAGGATGATGTTGCAAGCCGCACACGCATCCGGCCTCTAGGAGTCATCCACACGAGCCCACGAATCTCGATCAGAAGTCCTGCTTCAGGAAATCAGCACAGTATGCTAGTACTGCGCTGATCCTTCTTTGATGGTTGATCAGGTGCCTCCTTCTTCTTGATTTGGACTCTTCCAAAGATGGAAAGTAGAAGGAGGAGTTTCAGATCTGAGACACTCTCAGGAAACTCAAGATGGAGGGAGGAAAGATATGAAAAAAAAACCCTAGAAGAAGACCCTCTTCTTCTTCACGTTTTTCTCTAGACACCCAAACTTGCATCTTTTATATCTCCACAACCCAAAGGTATTTCTCTCTATTTTTGGATGTCACAAAGGTCTCAAATCTACTTCTCCTAAAATTTCATGAAAAACTCATCTTATATAGAGAGATATGATAGAGTCCTTGTCTAGGTCAAACACCTAGTCAAGGCTTATCCAAACATGGCAAGTTAAGGGACGCCCAACTCTTGAGCACCTCCTCCATATTTTGTGCATGGATCACAGAAAGGGTGCAAATATAAACCCTAAAATCCATAAAATTAAAAAAAAATTTGGATAAATTCGGTGCAAAATTGAAAGAGTTTTGGATTTCTAAAACTCTATCTCATAGAATTCGAAATCCAAACTTATTCCTTTTAGATTTGATCCAAACCACCTTCCATGTAAGAAAGAAGAGAGGAGACCTTTTGTGAACGTGGGAGAGATCAGGGAGAGGGCTTTTGTCACACAAAATAAGTGGAGATTGGCGTTGAATAAGAGAGAGGGCGTGGAGAAGGCTTATGTGGCGCAAGGTGGAATCCTAGTCTTACTAGGATTCTGTCTTATGACTTGTTTTAATTTGGTTTCCCAAACCAAATCAAATCAAAATTAGATCAACCCAATTAAAATAGGTCTTAACCTAATTAAGAACCTAATTTAATCAGATTAAATTAGATTTAAATCTGATTTAATTTTCTAATCAAATTAGAAATTAGATTGACCCAAGTCCTAGTTGAACTAGGACTAGTTTTTCCTTGCACTTGGCTTATCCAATAAACCAATTGGACTTGATCCAATCAAGCCCAAACTAAATCTAATTAAATCATATTTAATTAGACTTAATCTCAGCCCATTGGCTTAATCAAATTAAGCCAATTAGCAATCGAATTGCTAATCGATCCTCCTGCAACACTTGCACTGGGTTAAATGTCAATCGTATTGATCATTTAACCCTAGAACGATTCTTAATCGTTGATCAACCATCCGATCGGATCATGAACTCTAATGTGTGTGACCTCATAGGTCCGAACCTAAGCCGGTAGCATAGGAAAAATTCTATACCAATCGAAGTGACCATCTAGCAATGGTACCCGACGACCGGATAGGTCGAATGTGTAGAACAACATCCTTAGAACCCATGCGGATATAGTTTTCATATAATTCATCCCCTTGACCAAAATGATCATAGGACACCCCAGAGTTCAACTGTCAACTCTGATCAGGTTGTCCACATTGTATTTCAAAATATCAAATCCATCTGATGGATTACCCTGGCCAAGGTTTTGCTAAATTGAAATACAGCGACTCATTCTTCTCCAACTCTTGGAGTGGTCAATCCCATCTCGATCACACTCTGACTTCGCAAGTACTTGACTGTGCCCAGAAGCCTTCCATCCCTGAATTAAAAATTCAGTTAGTCCAGTACCAAAGCACAGTGAGTTGCTTGCAAGTCACTGAGGCGATCTCAAGTCTAAGGGACACTTATACCTATATCCCATCAGAGACATTCTCGACAGCAGAATGCTCTGGAGTTGGTCACGTTCAATGATGATGTACCCTTACATCTCACCTGTATGCCATACCAGTGTCTCCACACTCCTTGGTTAAGAGGACAACCAACCCATATGGCCTACAGCGACCTATGCTCGATAGAAGCTGTCGTCCTTATTAACAGCCTATCATTTGGTCGTGAACAGTTTTAAGGACTAATCGATAAATCCTCTCTTTATCGAACTAAATAGTCCTAAGGACTTCATCATAACAACGGAGTTCATTAGAAGATGAAAGCTTATGATGAAGATGCCAAATATATTTTATTTATTAACAAATCAATTACAATACTTGGTTGCTCAACCGTCAACAGCTTGACGATTGGCTTTTTGGGACACATTTCCCAACAACTCCCACTTGTCCTAAAGCCACTCGGCACAGTATCTAATACCCATCTTCGACTTGTGGTTGTCGAACTCCTTTATTGCCAGGGCTTTAGTGAAGGGGTCGGCCAGGTTCTCCTTTCCATCGATCTTCTGAAGGTCGACGTCACCTCGATCCACGATCTCTCGGACCAGGTGGAAGCGGTGCAAGATGTGCTTCGTCCGCTGATGTGCTTTGGGTTCCACCTGAGCTATGGCACCAGTGCTGTCGCAGTAGAGCAGGACTGGACCATCGAGGGAGGGTGCTACTCCGAGCTCGTTGATGAATTTTCTCAGCCACACAGCTTCCTTCGCGGCATCTGATGCTGCGATATACTCCACTTCACAAACAGAGTCTGCCACAGTATGCTGCTTGGAACTCTTCCAGCAGATGGCTCCACCATTCAGAGTAAAGATATAACCCGACACACTCCTGCTGTCATCATGGTCAGATTGGAAGCTGGAGTCTGTGAACCCCACAAGTTTCAGATCTGACTCGCCATAAACCAACCATTGGTCCTTAGTATTTCTCAAATACTTAAGGATGGCTTTAACCACTTTCAGTGATTTTCTCCAGGATCAGATTGGTATCTACTCACTACTCCTAGTGAGTATGCCACATCTGGTCTTGTACATGTCATGGCGTACATGATAGATCCCACGGCTGAAGCATATGGGACTCTACTCATACGCTCTCTCTCTTCAGGAGTTGTCGGACAATCCTTCTTAGAGAGAGAAATTCCTTGGCCTATCGGTAGATAGCCCTTCTTGGAATTCTCCATGCTGAACCTCTTCAGCACAGTCTATGTACATGGACTGGGATAACCCAAGCATCCTTTTAGATCTATCCCTATAGATCTTCATCCCTAGGATGTAGGATGCTTCACCCAAGTCCTTCATGGAGAACTGTGATGACAACCAAACTTTTATTCCCTGTAGTGCGGGATGTCATTCGATTAAGAGAATGTCATCCACGTACAAGACAAGGAATACCACAACTGGACCATTTGCCCATTTATAGATGCAGGGCTCTTCTCCATTCTTAATGAAGCCATGTTTTGATCACCTTATCAAAATGCATGTTCCAACTCCGAGAAGCTTGCTTCAATCCATAAATGGATCTCTGAAGCTTGCACACCTTGGACTCATCTGTGGATGTAAACCCCTCAGGTTGTATCATATACACCTCTTCGTCAGCTCTCCATTCAGGAAAGCTGTCTTTACATCCATCTGCCAGATCTCATAATCCAGATGGGCAGCTATTGCAAGCATTATCCGAATGGATTTGAGCATTGCCACAGGGAAAAATCTCGTCATAGTCAATACCATAACGTTGACGATACCCCTTGACAACCAGACGGGCTTTATAGGTCTCCACCTTTCCGTCTGCGCCCCTCTTCCTTTTGAAGACCCATTTACACCCAATGGGTTTAACCCCTTCAGGTGGGTCAACCAATGTCCATACATCGTTGACCTTCATGGACTCCATTTCGGATTTCATGGCTTCAAGCCATTTCTCGGAATCAGGTCTCTGCATTGCATCCATATAGGTGATCGGATCCTCATTATTCTCATCAAGTTCGATGGGATCACCATCCCGGACAAGAAACGTAGTATCTGTCCGGCTGACGGTACTCTACCGGATCGCCTTAATGGTGCAGGTATATTGGGCTCCGGATCTGATCTAATCATATCACTCAGGTTCAGCTATTGGTGTCGGTCCTTCTACCTGTTGAACTTCATCAAGTTCAACCTTAGAGGCAACGGTTCCTTCACCAAGGAACTCCTTTTCTAAAAAGATTGCCTTAAGGCTGACGAACACCTTTTGTTCATCAGCATGGTAGAAAAAATATCCTTTTGTCTCTTTGGGGTACCCTATGAATGAGCATTTGTCAGACCTAGGTCCAAGTTTGTCTGTGACTAATCGTTTGACATAGGCGGGCACCCCCAGACCCTAAGGTGTGAAAGTGCTGGCTTACGTCCCGTCCATATCTCATATGGAGTCTTAATTACAGACTTACTTGGAACCCTATTTAACAGATAACAGGCCGATTCGAGTGCATATCCCCAGAAGGATATCGGCAAGCTAGCAAAACCCATCATGGATCGGACCATGTCTAACAGAGTCCGATTCCTCCTTTCAGACACACCATTATGCTGTGGTGTTCCTGGAGGAGTCCATTGGGAGAGAATCATTCTCTCCTAGATATGTGAGAAACTCACTAGAAAGGTATTCTCCTCCTCGATCAGATCGAAGAGTTTTAATACTCTTCCCAGTTTATTTTTCTACTTCACTTCGAATCGTTTGAACATTTCAAATGAATCCGACTTATGTTTCATCAGATAGACATATCCATATCGGGATAGGTCATCCGTGAAAGTTATGAAGTAGAAATATCCACCTCTAGCACTGGTGCTCATGGGCCCGCATACATCAGTATGTACTAGGCCCAAGAGCTCAGTAGCTCTCTCACCTTTTCCAGTAAAAGGTGACTTGGTCATTTTACCAAGAAGACAGGACTCACAGGTTGGAAGTGATTCACAATCACTGACTTCGAGGATTCCCTTGAGTCAACCTGTTTATTCTGTTCTTGTTTATATGACCTAGCCTCCAGTGCCATAAGTAGATATCTGACACACTATCTAATCTAGGGTGCTTGCCAGTAGAATAGACTCTTATCAGGCTTGATCTTTTTGGTCTGGCTCTGCACAGATGTCCCAGCCTGAACTTGCACCTTCTTCACTTTCTTCTTCTTGTTCTTCTTCCCTTTCTTAAAGGTCGAGAACCAGAAGACGAACCTCCCACTAAGTTCACCGACTCCTTGTGAAGTTGGTGATCCTTCTCAAAGTTCTGAAGCAACCCCAGTAACCCGTGGTAGTTCTCTTCAGGCTTTGTCATTCTATAATGAGTGAGGAATGGGAGATAAGACTTGGGCAGCGAGTTCAGTATTGCATCTTTCCCAAGCTGCTCATGCAAGGGAAAGCCGAGCTTGCTCAATCGTTCCATCAGCTCGATCATGTACAATACATGATCAGTGACAGAGGCACCATCCCGCATTTTGGCGTTGAAGATGGCACAACTAGTCTTGTGCCTCTCCACGTCATCGGTGTGCCAAAGGCATCCTCCAACACTTGAAGCATGTCCTTTGGCTGAGCCATCTCGAATCTGACTGAACTCGTCGCTCATGAGCCAGCATGATACAGCGCACGTGGTCCGATCACTGAGCCACTTCTGGTAAGTGTCTCTGACTGTTCCACGTGCATTGACAGCTGGCTCCTCAGGTGCAGGATCCATTATCACATATAGGATCCGTTCATGCTCCAGGACTATCTTCAACTTTCGGTACCAGCTACCGAAGTTGGGTCCCACCAACTTATCATTGTCCAACAATGATCGGAGCGATAGGGAAGTGGCCATATTTGCACAAAGGAGAACCATAACCTAATTAGTAATTGATTCATTAAACCTAAAGATTTGGACTTTAATCAAAAGGTTTCTCCCACTATTTTATTCGAATTGGTAGCCTCTACCTCCAATTCGAGGAATTACCCTAATTCCTTAGCGGGTACTAGAATCCACTTAGACTGCACACAAGCCCAACTTTGGTTGGCCAACCCATGTACATCTAAGGGTAGGTTCATAACCAATTGTTTCTCTAAACAATTTCTAGTAATTTTAATTTTGCCCCAGAAACCTAATCAGTAGGCTTTGGCCTCCACTGTAAGGATCCGGTTAGGTCCAACCATTAACATGATCATACTTGGTGTATCTAACCAACGAATGATTAAGCCCAACTTTGGTTGGCTCACCTAACCACCATTAGAGAGACACTTCCAAGTCGTCATATGATGAGTGATAATTCCATTAGTCAACAAGCACCAGGCCTTTGGGTCTGCAATGATTATTGAGTTAATGGACTCATTATCAAACACCTTAATGGGAGGCTATGACTCAGTTATCTCCATAACTTTATCATTTTAAGGACCTAATAATTTTAGAGGATTTAAATAATATAGAGGATGAGGTCAGATGAACCAGCTTATCATGATCCTCCCACTGGCTTCACCAAGTCAGCTTAAGGGAGACCATTAAAAGGGCTGGTCTAGGAGCACCTAAATCAGTCACACTGATTTACCTAGCTGACATGGGTCAGCTCGAATAGTCAAGTGATCCGATCAAAAATAATTTCACCAAGAGGCCAGGTAAGTTCGATCAGTGGGAGGGTCTGCCAAAGCTTGCCTTAGACACCATCAGAAATGGCCAGGTAAGCGGGCTCCCAATTAAAAACCACCGGTCTGGTTTACCTTAGACACCAACTGGTTTAATTAGTTTCGATTAGATCAACCTAACAGTTCGTGCTAGACCGCTTAGCCAAGAATCAAGTCCATTTGGTTCTCGTTAAAGACATGGACTTGACCAACTACAACTATTGTAATTGATCTAGAGAATCCTTGACCTAATCTAAGACAACAATTGATTAGATTTAGTCAATTCTCTAATTAAGTCCATCTTTAATCTAACCATAGGTCTAACCCAATTAATGGACCTAATTTCCACTACCCATTAACCCAATGTGTTATGATTTGTGTCTTAGGTTCTTCAATTCACAATCCTAGAACCTAATCAAACAACTTCTTAATTCTTAATTAAGTTTTGGGCTGAGGGTTGGGTTCGGCTTTTCAAAAAATAATTTTCATATTTGTAAAATAATTTTACAATATGATTCTACCAACATATTGCATGTTTGATTCATAATCAAGATGCAAGTGAAATAAACATGAAACTACTTTAGATCTAATCTAAACAGGTTCATGTAATTGAAACAATTTCAACTTTAAAAATTTCTTTGCACAAAAATTATTAACAAAGAGATTTTATTTCAGATTTAAATCTTTTAAATCTAATAAATCATAAATTTAATCTAGATCATATCTAACAAATTTATGATTAAAGATAGATCTACACAAACTAGGACAACCTTTGCACTGTAAGGGTAAACCTTACAGCAGGACAACCTTGCAGTTTGTGATTGATCTAAAATTTTAATTTTAGATTTAATAATCAGATTATAAATTAGATCTAATCTAAAAAATAATCTAAGCATGTATAAATAATCATGTAATAAAGAACCTAGGCTCTGATACCAATTGAAAACCAGATCTAGGGTTTCAGGGTTAGATCTTGAAACTTTTTCAAGATCATACAGCGGAAGACTAAAATAAATCAAAATTTATTTTTAAATCAGAAAATCCTAGATCTAAGATCCTATTACATGATTATTATATAGCATTAAATCAAAAATTAAAATATATAAATATAGCATGAACTACATGTTGATCATATCAACATGTTTTTATACTACATCTAATGTATGTATTAAACAATAGATCAGATCTATTACCTTGCAAGTTAGATGCTCTAACCTGCTGATCCGGGCTTAAGGATGATGTTGCAAGCCGCACAGCATCCGGCCTCTAGGAGTCATCCACACGAGCCCACGAATCTCGATCAGAAGTCCTGCTTCAGGAAATCAGCACAGTATGCTAGTACTGCGCTGATCCTTCTTTGATGGTTGATCAGGTGCCTCCTTCTTCTTGATTTGGACTCTTCCAAAGATGAAAGTAGAAGGAAGTTTCAGATCTGAGACACTCTCAGGAAACTCAAGATGGAGGAGGAAAGATATGAAAACAAAAACCCTAGAAGAAGACCCTCTTCTTCTTCACGTTTTTCTCTCTAGACACCCAAACTTGCATCTTTTATATCTCCACGACCCAAAGGTATTTCTCTCTATTTTTGGATGGACAAAAGGCTCTCAAATCTCTCTTAAAATTTCATAAAGAAACTCATCTTATATAGAGAGATATGATAGAGTCCTTGTCTAGGTCAAACACCTAGTCAAGGCTTATCCAAACATGGCAAGTTAAGGGACGCCCAACTCTTGAGCACCTCCTCCATATTTTTACATGGATCAGAAAAGGGTGCACAATGTAAACCCTAAAAGCCATGAAAATTCCAAAAAAAAATTTGGATAAATTCGTGCAAAATTGAAAGAGTTTTGGATTTCTAAAACTCTATCTCATAGAATTCGAAATCCAAACTTATTCCTTTTAGATTTGATCCAAACCACCTTCCATGTAAGAAA
>NC_026002.2:45981754-46066912 GCF_000442705.2 Elaeis guineensis
AAGACGGTGGTCCGCAAGATCAGCAGCAGCAGGGTTGCCATTGAAAGGTCCAACGGCTCCAAAGAGGATCTGGGGGAGAATCCCTTCAACAACAGGGATTTAATAAAAAAGTTGATCGACGGGTGCGTTTTGCCCAAGATCGTCCATAGGATCGTCCATGTCGATCCTGAACAGCGGATTTGGGACTCTCTAGGGTCTTTTCTTAAGGTAGGCCGATTTATTTTTTTTTTCTTTCACTTCTTCACTTAGTTCATTCCTTAGCTTTCATATTGACTTTCTGGCCGCTCTTGCAGATTGGACATCAGCTCATCGCCAACATCGAGGTGATGAACAATGCAAAGAAAGAAGCAGCCCAGACAGAGGAAGGTCACCAAGCTAAGGCTGCCCGTCTTAAGGAGAAGGTCACCGAAGTTGCGAGTCTCCAAGAGGTGCTCCAGAAGGAGGAACAAACATCAACGGATCTGAAGGCTACTTTGGAGGAGGAAAGAAGGAAGGCAGAGGCCGAGGTCTCTAAGCTGAAGGAGCAGATCCCGACCCTAGTCTCGGAGGCAAGGCCCAAGCAGTGGAGGAGTTCAAGACCTCCTCTGAGATGAGGGATCTGAATATCAAGTTTGGCTAGGCCACCTTTATCAAAGGCTTCGAGCTCTACTAGGAGAAGGAGGTCGGGAAGTTTCTCGAACTTGACCTCAGCTTCCTAGATGAAGCGTCCGACGATGAAGCCAGACCTTCCGAAGCTGCTGCCGGTCTCCCTCCAGCTGGGACCTCTTCAATTGCCGCAACTGCCATGATCGACCTTTCGGGGGTGTCGAGCTCCTCCACTTCTGCTCCAGAGGTCCAAGACCTCTAACTTTGTACTTTTTCTTTATTATAACTTTTTTTTCTCTTGTACTTAAGAATTATTCAATCAATGAAATCAGATTCCTCTTTATAGAGAGCTCCTTTTTCTCCTTCTACTTCCTTTTCGCTCTTTTTTTTTCTTGCAATGATTTGCATTGTGATGCTCTTGTTTTCAGACAATAGTGCCCTGTCGAAGCTCTTTCCCTACCATAGGGGATTCCTTTGAAGTCTATGATCTGGGATCTGAGAAGGAAAGTTCGTCACCTAACGAAGAAATCAAAGAAGATGGACGACAAACTTCACAGGCTGAGGAAGAGCCATTCGGAAGCCACCATGGAGGTTACTCACCTTCGAAACCTCCACAAAAAGATCTTCATGGACTATAGTCGGAAGAAGGCCAACTTTGAGAAGGATCTTGAGAAACTCCAAAATACGCCAACGACCGATCTTGGACTCAGGCCTCCAAGATCAGCTCCCTCGAGATCGAGTTGGTGGCCGCATGGAAGAAGATCAGCCAATTGGAAGGGAGCTCATCTTGACTTTCAACTCAGGCCGACCATGGCTGGGACTGGTCGAAGAAATTCTCCGACCTCTAGAAGCAGCTACAGGATGCCGAGATGAATTACAACACTCACCGAGTCGGCTGGTGCGGGCAAATAGACAACTACAGAAGGAGGCTCAAGTTGGCGATCGATGAGGTTGCTTGCCTTCAGAAGCAGTTGTCCAAAAGAGCCCAGGCCATTTTAGTTCAAGGCTCCGACGAGCTCTGATCCTTGAGGGGGACCATAGAAGAACTGTCCGTAGCCCTTGGGAAGGAGAAAGCTGAACTGCAGTAGCTAAAATTCAGCTGGCCTATGAGCAGCAAGCGGTCAAGGATGCAAAAGTGGGTCTGAAGTTCTGAGGAAGAGGCTTCAGAAATCGGAGGGCGAAAGCCAACGGTTTCACCAAATGTATCGGGATATGTTGTTAAGAAAGAAGAAACTGGAAGAAGAAGTTGAGAACTTAAAGCAATCCCTGATAATGGCTGGAACTGAAAGTTCGAAGTCAGAAGAAGCCGAGCTTCCTTAGAGCTTCTTTTATCTTTTGTTCTATGTATTCTTTTCTTTTTTTTTGTTTTTTTTTTGACCTTCAAAGGCTTTTGTAATGCTCTCTTTACTAATGAAATGAAAAAAAAAATTTCTCATTACCATGCCTATTCTTGCTTTGAGTTGTCGTTTACTGAGCTTCTCTTATCTTTTGTCTTATTCGATGTCGATGTTGTTTGAAGGTTCCTGATCATCGCTGTATTGATTCGCTTTTTTTGTTCATGACCGAAGGTCTTTTCGAGGCCATTCGAATTTGACGCTTTCTCCCGATCTTTGAGCTTGGGGCTCGAACTTCTCGTTACTTTGAGGAAGTCTATTTTCTCATGCTAGTGTTGGATTCTCCCTTAGAGACTGAGATTTTTGACAAGAATTTTGTTCCTCGTTGAGACAAGATCCCTTGTGTCTTAGATGTAGTTCATTTTTTCCTTATCTCTGATGTAGCTCGTCGCTTTTCTGTTTTCTCTCTTTTTTTTTATATTTGGGTGAGAGTTTTTCCTCTGCTCCTAACGGGGTTGTAGGGGTGTAGAGGAGCCATTGAGGAGGTTTTTTTCCTCATCCGATCTTAAATGACTAGGTCTTTATTTGTGTCAGGATGAGGTTCTCCTCCTGTTCCTGATACAGTCAATTTTAGCTCATGTTAGAATGAAATTTTTTCTCCTGTTCTTAACAGGGCTGTGGGGGCACATAAGGGTCATTACGAGGGCCTCTCCTCCCATCCGATCTCTTAATAATCGGATCTTCAACTTTGCTCATGTTAGGATGAGGTTCTCCTCCTGTTTCTAACATGGCTGTGGGGGTGCATAAGGACCATTGCAAAGGCCTCTCCTCATATCCGGTCTCTAAATAATCGGGCCTTTGACTTTCTCATGTTAGGATGAGGTTCTTCTCCTATTCCTAATATGGCTGTGGGGGCACATAAGGATCGTTGCGAGGGCCTCTCCCCCCATCCGATCTCTAAATAACTGAGCCTTCAATTTTGCTCATGTTAGGATGAGGTTCTCCTCCTATTTTTAACATGGCTGTGGGGGCATATAAGGGCCGTTGCGAGGGCCTCTCTCTCCATCCGATCTCTAAATAATCGGGCCTTCAACTTTGCTCATGTTAGGATGAGGTTCTCTTCCTATTCCTAACATGGCTGTGAGGATGCGTAAGGGCCGTTGCGAGGGCCTCTCCCCCCATCCGGTCTCTAAATAATCGGACCTTCATTTGTGTCGAGATGAGGTTCTCCTCTTGTTCCTGACACGCTTAGTTCGATTGTCTGAAGGAGCTACTTCCTATCGTTATAAGCTCATGCCAAAAGAAAAGATATACAAATATGAAACTTTTATTTAAGGCAAAGTTATTGGTAATACATTCATAAATTTTTCGAATTTCATGGTCGCGGAAGGTCGACTCCTTCGAGCTCTTTTAGATGGTATGTTTCAGGCCGGACTACCTCCCTGACTTCATATGGGCCTTCCTAGTTTGGGGCAAGTTTTTCTTGGTTCTGAGGTTGTGAAACAGTGGCTCGCTGAAGTACTAAGTCCCCTGCTCTGAAGGCTTTGCTCTTGACCTGGGAGTTGTAGTAGTGGGCTGCTTTTACTTGTAGGCTGCCATCCGAACTTGAGCTGTCTTCCGCTTTTCTTCTAATAAGTCGAGGTTGGCTTTAAGATCTTGTGAGTTGCGCTGCTCGTCGAATGCCATGACTCATACCGATGGAAGCTTGAGTTCAATCGGGATAATGGCTTCTGTTTCGAAGGCTAAGGCAAAGGGGGTCTCTCCTATGGGCAGTCTTTGGGTAGTTCGATATGCCCATAACACATGATAAAGCTCGTCTACCCAAGTTTCCTTTGCTTTTTCAAGTCTCACCTTGATTCCTTGCAACAGAGTCCTGTTAGTCACCTCGGCTTCGTCGTTTGCCTATGGATGGGCTACCGACGTGAAGTTGTGGGAGATGTTTAAGTCTTCACAAAATTCAGCAAACCTTGCTCCAGCAAATTATCGCCCATTATCAGTAATGAGAGTTCTGGATAAGTCGAACCTACAAATGATTGACTTCCAGACGAAGTCCTGCACTTTAGCTTCTGTGATTTTTGCCAAAGGTTCGGCTTCGACCCACTTGGTGAAGTAGCCAATTGCCACCAGGAGGAACTTCCGCTGCCCGAACGTCATGGGAAAAATCCAAGGATATCTATCCCCCATTGTGCAAACGGCCATGGGGCACTCAAGGGTGTAAGTTCGGAGGTGGGCTATCTTTGGATATTCGCATATCTCTGACACCGATCACACTTTCTGACATATTCAATGGAGTCGTGGTACATTATAGGTCAGTAATAACCTTGTCGGAGCAGTTTGTGGGATAAAGATCTGGCCCCCAGGTGACTTCTGTAGACTCCTTCATGTACCTCCCACAAGGCAAAGTCGGCTTCAGAAAGCCAGAGATATTTCAGGAGGGACAAAGAGTACGACCTCTTATACAGCTTGCCCTCATAAAGGATATATCGGGAGGCCTGATTTCTAAGCTTTTGAGCTTCTTTTGCATCGTGAAGAAGAACCCCATCTTTGAGGTATGCAACCAGTGGGTCAATCCAGCTGGGTTCATGGCTGATCTCCATTATAAGCTGCGGTTCTTCTGTACTTGGATATTTCAGAACTTCGAAGAGGACTTCCTTGAGTAGTTCAGTCAGAACCAGTGTAGCCAACTTGGAGAGAAGATCAGCCCTGATATTTTTTGCTCTTGGAATCTGCTTGATGTCAAAGCTGCCAAAGACAGGGATGATCTATTTTACCTTTTCGAGATACTTGGCCATACTGTCCTCCCGAGCTTTATAGTTTTCGCTGACTTGTCCCAGCACCAATTGGGAGTCACTGTAGACTTGGAGCTGATCTACTTTTAATTCTTTGGCAATCTTCAGTACTGCAATCAGAGCTTCATATTCTGCTCCATTATTTATCGTATGAAATTTGAAGCTCAGTGCGTACTCTATGATAATTCTTTTCGGATTGATCAAGATTAGGCCCGTGCCTGCACTTGACATGTTGGAGGAACAGTCCACATAGAGGGCCCAAAAACCATCAGAGAGATTTGTTCTTTCCTCAGGGGAGTTCGGCTGGAAACCTGGGTTGTCAGCTTCACCTCGTTCAAGTTCGGCTTCTTTCGGGATAGCGCATTCCACTATGAAGTCTGCTAATATCTGGGCTTTTATCGTCAATCGAGATCGATAGTTGATGTCGAATTTTATGAGCTCAACTGTCCATTTCGCTATCCTTTCGAAAGCATCCGCTCGATGCAAAACTATCTTAATCGACTGGTCGGTGAGCAGTGTTATCGTGTGCCCTTGAAAGTAAGGTCGGAGCCTTCGGGCTGCAATCAATAGGGTGTAAGTTAGTTTCTCTAACTTAGTGTACCTGATTTTGATGTCTCTCAATACTCGACTTATGTAGTAGATCGGCCATTGAATTTTTACTTCTTTCTTAACCAGAACTACTGCCAGAGTCACAGGGGAGACCGTCAGGTACAGGAATAACTCTTTTCCAGGTTCGGGCTTTGCCAATAGTAAAAGTGAGCCGAGGTAGTTCTTCAATTCTTCGAACACTAGCTAACATTCAATGGTCCAACAGAAGTTCTTCAGCTGCTTGAGAGTCTGAAAGAAAGGTAGGCACCATTCGGTCGACCTTGAGATGAAGCGATTCAGAGCTACCACTCTCCCAGTAAGGTGCTGAACTTCCTTTATTGACTTCGAGGTGATTTCCTGGATGGCACGAATCTTTTTTGGATTTGCTTCGATCCCGTGCCCCGATACCATAAGTCCAAGAATTTCTCTGAGGTTACTCCAAAAGCGCACTTGATTGGGTTCAGCTTCATCTTGTATTTTCAGAGGATGATGAAGGTCTCCTCACAGTCGGCGATGTGGTTCATTGAGGATTTGCTTTTTGCAAGCATGTCGTCCACGTAGACCTCCATGTTGCAGCCGATCTGCTCTTTGAAGATCTTGTTCACCAGCCATTGATAGGTCGCCCCCGTATTTTTGAAGCCAAAAGGCATGACCCTGTAACAGTAAAGACCACGGTCAGTGATAAAAGCAGTCTTTTCTTCATCCTCTGGTGCCATCGTGATTTGATTGTAGCTGAAAAATGCATCCATAAAAGTGAGAAGCTCGTGGCCTGAGGTTGCATCCACTAATTGATCAATTCTTTCAGAGGGTAACTGTCCTTCGGGCAGGCTTTGTTCAGCTTTTTGAAGTCTATACACATCCTCCACTTGCCGTTCGTCTTCTTGATGAGAACCACATTGGAGACCCAGTTCGGATAGTTGACTTCTCTGATGAATCTGACTTTCAGGAGTTTATCAACTTCCTCAGCTATTGCCTTCTGTCTTTTCAGTGCATGACCTCAGATTTTTTCCTTCATCGATCGATGTTTGGGATCAACAGCTAGACGGTGTTCCATGACTTCCGCATCAATCCTCGACATGTCCGTCGGAGCCCAAGCAAAAACATCTGTATTCTTTTGTAGAAAATAGATGAGCTGTGTCCGTACCTCTTCTCCCAGGCTGGAATCGATCTTCACCATGTTCTCTTCATTCCCATCGTTCAAAGGAATTGAGACAAGATCTTCAATTGGCTCACCCCATTCTTCAGCAAGTTCATCGCGGGTGTCTAATCCATCAACCGGACAGGGGTCAGACTGACCATTTCTTTGTAAGGCTATGTTATAGTAGTGTCTTGCCAGAACTTGATCTCCTCTAACCTCTCCGACCCCTTGGCT
Source organism: Elaeis guineensis (assembly GCF_000442705.2). Classification (NCBI taxonomy): domain Eukaryota; kingdom Viridiplantae; phylum Streptophyta; class Magnoliopsida; order Arecales; family Arecaceae; genus Elaeis; species Elaeis guineensis. Next base: position 45,988,423 of record NC_026002.2, read on the forward strand.
TGTAGAAAATTTCAATTTCAAATGGTAGGTCGATACCACAGCTCGAAGGGCATTGAGGCCAGGTCGGTCGAGTATTGTATTGTAGGCAAACGGCGCCCTTACTACCAGAAAATCCACTTATGCTCTAGATTATTTCGGGCACCGACCTGCAACTATAGTCAAAGTTATTACTCCTTCCACTAGCATAGCATCACCAGTGAACCCTACCAATGGAAAACTTATCGGCCCTAATCGATCATCTGGAGTGGACATTTTTGAAAATGCATCGTAAAATAAAATATCGACCGAGCTTTCACTATCAACAAGAATGTGGCGTACATCATAGTCAGCAATATTTAAAGAAACTACAACCATATCATTATGGGAGAATTGAATCTCTTGGGCATCTTCTTCAGTAAAGGTTATAGATTCTTCAATCTTCTATCGCTTGGGCGGTCTAGCCGATCCACTGGCTGCTCCATGCCTGGATCCTCCAGAGATGGTGTTGATGATCTCGATTGGAGGCCGATCTTCAGGCTGTTCTTCCCTCCTTGGCAGCTCTGATTGTGGTAGGGCCCTCGGCCAATCTTCCCTACCTTCAGACCAACGTCGGATGAATCTGTTGAGCCGACCTCGTCTGATGAGCTCCTTGATCTTGTCTCGGAGCTGAATACACTCCTCCATGTCATGGTCGTGGTCACGATGATAGAGATAGAACTTGTTAGGGTTGCACTTCCCAGAGTGTGTGCGCATCCTTTCCGACCTTGGCAGCTGCTCCCTGATCTCCATCAGCACTTGAGTTTTTGGAGCATTGAGAGGGACGTAGCTGTGGAATCTTCCTGGGGGAGAGCTCCACCAAACTCTACGGTCTGGGCTTCTCTACCTACGAGCTCTGGGGGGAGTTCTGACATGCTTGTGTCCGGGGGGAGTTCGAGAATGTGGCCAAGCTTCACTCGGCCCTTGTTCAGCTGCGGGCTTGCTGGAGTCACCCGCCTGCCGCTCCTTCACGGCCTCCTCATCCTTCAGCTTGAAGGCTTCCTTTGCTCGGGCATATCCTTCAGCCCGAGCCAACAAATCAGCAAAGTCCCTGGGATACTTATTTTCCAGGAAAAATAGAAGGTCATTCTTTTGAAGATCGCTCTTCAGGGCGGCCATTGCAACTGATTGGTCCAAGTTTCGGACCTCCAATGCGGTGGCATTAAAATGGTTGACATAAGTCCGGATGGATTCTCCCTCTCTCTGCTTGATGTTGATGAGGGACTCCGAACCTCTTTGAGAATGTCGGCTGTTGATGAAATGAGCCACAAACTGGTGGCTCATTTGATCAAAGGAGAAGGTAGTACCCGACTTCAGTGCCGAGTATCAATTTCTTACTGCTCCCTTCAAGATAGATGGAAAAGCTCGACACATGATGGCGTCTGGCATGCCATGGAGCAGCATCATTGTCTGGAAGGCCTCCAGGTGGTCAAGTAGATTCGAGGTCCCATTGTAGCTCTCAAATTAGGAGAGCTTGAAGTTCGACAGGATCAGTTCCTGCATAATCTTTTGAGAAAAAGGAGGGTCAGTATAAATATCCTCACCGTAAGCAGGGGGAGCATGGTGGAGCTCTTCGATCTGTCGGTTCATCTCTTGAAACCTTTAATCCAGGAGATCCTCTCGATCATGAATCTCGAGGATCTTCTGGCAGAACGAAGGTAGGGACCCTCTAGGGGTGGAATCATGATCAGACAAAGGGCTCTCCACCTTCTACTTCCCCTTTCCAAGGGATACAAGGGGACTGACCCAAGTAGGCCACTCGATCATCAAATTCTGAAACTCCGATGATGCTCTTTCCAGCCGCACAGATGCCTACGGCTACAACTGCTGCTGCTGTATGGCCTGCACCACTTCGGTGAGGCTCCTGACCTGCTAAACCAGCAGGTTGAACTGCTCTATGCCGACTGTCGTTGCCGGAGGAGGAGGAGCCTGGAAAACTGAAGATGAGGTCGGAGCTAGTGGATCTTGCTGAGATCTGGCCATGGAGGTAGTAGATCGCCTGATGGATGCCTTTCAGGGAGGAATTAGGTTGGGATCTGGCCAGAGAAGAAGAAGAAGATGTCGAAGAAGATGATCAGAGACAGTCCCGTTGAGTACTCCTTTAAGAACAAAGGTCCTGCGAAGACACAGGCCCTTCCTCTAGCGCCAATTCTGTTGGTGCAAAATTTTATCGATGCCGGAGAAGTTGGAGTCGAGAGGATCACGGCCGCCATCGGGACCTACAAGGAAAGTCTAAACTGGAGTTGGGGGTGCTCCGGCAAGACCCTCCCTCTAGCGCCAATTCTATTGTAGAAGTTCGGACGGAGTCTAGTTCTTGTAGGAGTCTGGAAGGAGGCCGCTTACTGTAGAAGCTCGGATGGAGATCGGTTACCGTGGATGCCCGGATGGAGACTGCTTATTATAGAAGCTCGACTGAAGTCCGCTTGCAATAGAAGTTCGGATGGAATTCGCTTACTGTAGAAGCTCAGATGAAATTTGAAAGGCGGTCGATCACTGTAGGAACTTGGATGGAGTCTGGTTACTATAGAAGTCCTGCTGCTGGAGAAGTCCAAACATCGATGAAGTTTGGAAGAAGCTCAGAGTAAAGTCAATCGTGATAGGAGGAAGTCTGGAAGAGATTCGGAGAGTAGTCGATCACTGTAGAAAATCGGCTGATAGTGAAGCCTAGAGAGCATTTGAAATAGTCCGATAGACGACTGAAGGAGCTCATTATCAGAGAAGTTCGGAGGGTACAATAGGAGTTCGTCTGTTGGAGGAATCTGGAGGACACTGTGGAAGGTCGGTTGCTAGAGGAGTTCGGATGGTACTATGGAAGTTTGGACGACCGAGGGAGTTCAGAAAGACACCGTACAAGGTCGAAAGTCGGAAGAGTCCTAAGAGGGTTGGCCTCTTACGAACTTCGGCTGGGATTATTTTATACCCAACAATATATATGATATATAATTATATGTTTAGATCATAAATTTACTTTTAATCTGATCCATGATTAGTATATGAGATATATGATGTTGGTGCAAAAATCTGCCGGCGCCGGATGAGCTGGAGTTGTGGAAGCCGCGGTCGCCGTCGGGACCTGCAAAGAAAGTCTCAACCGGAGGTGGGGTTGCTCCGGCAAGACCCTCCGATGCTCAAGTCAGTTCTCTGCCTCAACAAGAATGGAGCGCTCGAATGGAGAATTTAGCAGAGTTTCAGGATAAGAAATGAGCTTATAGAATAACGTATCTTAGTCCTCCCTTTTATAAGCGGAGGAGGTAACGGACTGATGGTGACGTTTGTAACCGCCTCGTAGTGGGCTGCCCAGGGGTCAGATAGAATATGCGGCGAAGGGTAGTGGAGTGGACTCGTGGTTATTGCTGGAGCGTGCCACGTGGATGGGAGAATCATGCGATATCTGCCGCAGGAGGTGGAGCGGAGTTGGGGCCGTTTGTCGTGGCCTGTCAGGCAGTAATGGAGCCGCACGGGATCTGCCGCAGTGAGTGGAGCAGAGTTATGGCCGTTGATACAGCCCGTCAGGGGATCGCGTAGGGTCTGCCGCAATGGGTGGAGCAGTATTATGGCTGTTGATACAGCCTGTCGGGTAATAATGGGGCTGCATAGGATTTGCCGCAATAAGTGGAGCAGGATCATGGCTATGATTGTGGGCTAGGAGTGCTGATCCGCTGGCTGAAGTTCGGCAGCGGTCAGACTTTGACCCCCGTAGGGGTCTGGGCAGAGTCCTTCTTGTAGTTGGGGGTCGTGGATGGAATCCGACTCCCGGGTGGAATCCCCTGCAATCGAGATCAGATACAAAGTCCGGTTCCCGTGGGAGTCCGGACGGAGTCTATCTGCAATCAGAATTAAAGGCGAAGTCCGGCTCCCGTAGGAGTCCGGACAGTGCTTACCAGCGGTTGAAGATGAGGGCGGAACCTGGCTCCCATAGGAGTCTGGGCGGAGTCTGCCCACTATTGGCGGATTCCGGCTCCCGTAGGAGCCCGGACGAGGGCCGCTTGCTGCTGCTGGAGTTGAGGATGAAGCCCGGCTCCCGTAGGAGTCCGGGCGGGGTCTGCCTGTAGTTGGCGGAGTCCGGCTCCCGTAGGAGTCTGGGCGGAGTCTGCCCACTATTGGCGGAGTCCGGCTCCCGTAGGAGCCCGGACGAGGGCCGCTTGCTGCTGTTGGAGTTGAGGACGAAGCCCGACTCCCGTAGGAGTCCGGGCGGGGTCTGCCTGCAGTTGGCGGAGTCCGGCTCCCGTAGGAGTCCGGGCGGAGCCGCTTGCTGTTGGCGGGGTTGAAGATGAAGCCCGGCTCCCGTAGGAGTCCGGGCGAAACTTGCTTGTAGCCGTTGGAGTTGATGACGAAGCCCGGCTCCCGTAGGAGTCCGGGCGGAGTCTTCCTGCAATCAAGGTTAAATGAGAAGTCCGGCCCCCGTAGGAGTCCGGACAGAGCTTACCAGCAGTTCATACTGAGAGCGGGGCCTGACCCCGTAGGGGTCCGGGCGGAACTGTGCTGCAGTCGATGTCGGAGGTGGAGTCTGGCTCTTGTAGGAGTCTGGGCGGAGCTGCTCTGATGTTGCGGAGGAGCCCGGCTCCCGTAGGAGTCTGGGCGGAGCTGTTCTGATATCGGTGGCAGAGCCCGGCTCCCGTAGGAGTCCGGGCGGAAATGTTCTGATGTTGCGGAGGAGCCCGGCTCCCGTAGGAGTCTGGGCGGAGCTGTTCTGATGTCGGTGGCGGATCCCGGCTCCCGTAGGAGTCCGGGCGGAGTCATTCTGATGTTGCGGCGGAGCCCGGCTCCCGTAGGAGTCCGAGCGGAGCTGTTCTGATGCTGCGGCGGAGCCTGACTCCCGTAGGAGTCCGAGCGGAGCTGTTCTGATGTTGCGACGGAGCCCGACTCCCGTAGAAGTCCGGGTGGAGTCTTCTAATGTAGGTGGTGGAGCCCGGCTCCCGTAGGAGTCCGGGCGGAGCTGTTCTGATGTTGCGGCGGAGCCCGACTCCCGTGGGAGTCCGGGCGGAGCTGTTCTGATGTTGCGGAGGAGCCCGGCTCCCGTAGGAGTCCGGGCGGAGCTGTTCTGATGTCGGTGGCAGAGCCCGACTCCCGTAGGAGTCCGGGCGGAGCCGTTCTGATGTTGCGGCGGAGCCCGGCTCCCGTAGGAGCCCGGGCGGAGCTGTTCTGATGCTGCGGTGGAGCCCGACTCTCGTAGGAGTCCGGGCGGAGCTGTTCTGATGTTGTGGCGGAGCCCGGCTCCCGTAGGAGTCCGGGTGGAGTCTTCCTGATGTCGGTGGCGGAGCCCGACTTTCGTAGGAGTCCGGGCGGAGCTGTTCTGATGTTGCGGCAGAGCCCGGCTCCCGTAGGAGTCCGGGTGGAGTCTTCCTGATGTCGGTGGCGGAGCCCGGCTCCCGTAGGAGTCCGGGCGGAGCTGTTCTGATGTTGCGGCGGAGCCCGGCTCCCGTAGGAGTCCGGGCGGAGCTGTTCTGATGTTGCAGAGGAGCCCGGCTCCTGTAGGAGTCCGGGCGGAGCTTTTCTGATGTTGCGGAGGAGCCCGGCTCCCGTAGGAGTCCGGGCGGAGCTGTTCTGATGTTACGGAGGAGCCCGGCTCCCGTAGGAGTCCGGGCGGAGCTGTTCTGATGTTGCGGAGGAGCCCGGCTCACGTAGGAGTCCGGGCGGAGCTGTTCTGATGTTGCGGAGGAGCCCGGCTCCCGTAGGAGTCCGGGCGGAGCCGTTCTGATGTTGCGGCGGACTTCGGCTGTGGTCACTTTTATACCCAACACCAGTCCCCCTACTTCCGAGTTTGAATTTCAAACGAAGGAAGTACAGAGAGAGATGAGCGCAGCCGAAACTGTCCCTTTGAATCCCGTGCGCTGTCGCTTCCAGATATTTCGGCATTGAATGTGCGCGTGCCGGAGTCTTTTCGAGTTGGAGCGATATGAGGGGACGCTTCGAAATCCCTGCGGGTACACTGGCCTAGGTACGGCACAATTATGGTCCTGCCAACCGTCAGCCGCTTTTAGCCGCCTGCCAGGGAAAGTGGGACACGTGTCGGATGTGGGCTGGCCAGGGGGATTCGCGATCATTATGGCGTCGGATCCCAGGGTCTATATAAACCCGTTCCCCCCCCCTTTCAGGCATCCTACTCCATTCCTGAGTTTTCACTGGTGTCTGTCTTCTCTTCGAGAGTCCGCTCTAGTGAACGTCCTCTCGAGCCGTAGGCGCCTCCCGTTTCTCATTCCCCTGGTCCCCAGAGCAATATAGGTCAGTGCCAACCTTCTTCTCACCGCCTAGGGGCTTCTCCTCTCTTCGTTACTTTCATGTCTCCTTCCGAGTTAGCCTTCGGCGTCTCGTTCCCCTTTCGGTCTGCCTTTTTAGGATCCCTCAGGTTCTCTCTCCGAAACTGCTCAAAATGTCTTCCGACTCTTCTGCTCCCGTCAGTTCTGAGAGTTCTTCTGCTTCGAACCCCCAGGTCCCTGTCTCTGCGGACGAACCCGCATCCGGGGTGGGGCCTCGCTCGATTTTTGCACCGGGCGCCATTCCATGCTCGTCGACTCCGGATGAACTCCTTCTGATAAGGGTTCGGTATGGGGTTCCTCCGGAGTACGACCTGGAGTTACCTGGCCCCTCTGACCGGGCCAGCGCTCCTCCTCCTGGTCGCTTCTGTTTGTATCAGGAGGCGTTCCGTGCTGGACTCCGGCTTCCGCTTCCTGTCTTCGTTGCCGCCTTCTTCCGCTTCTTAGACATTTCTCTCGCCTCCGTGGCCCCGAATTCCTTTAGGTTTTTTATAGGGTTTCTCTCTCTCTGCCACATAGCCGAGGTCCAGCCATCCCTCTCCTTGTTCAGGCATTTTTATACCTTCAAACGCCATCCTTCGGCGAAGGACTGGTGGTACTTCTCCCCCCAGTTTGGTAAGAAGGGGTTGCTGAAGGGCGCCCCTTCCTCTATTCACAATTGGAAGGGGAAATTTCTCTTTGTCTACTGCCCGACCCTGGTACTGGGTCTGCCCTCCTGGGGCTCCCTGAGGGATTCTGTCCGTCGGGCTCCAAACCTGGGAGAGGATGACCTTCAGGCCGCCCAGAAGCTTCTAAGTTATCCCGCTCCTTCCCTTCCTAATCTTCTGAAGGAGCAGCTTCTTTTCAATATCGGCCTGAGCCCTCAGGATCCAGCAAGTACTTATCTTTTCTTTTCTTGCCTCCTTCTTCTCTTTACTTTTTTCTTCCCGCTCTTTGCTTTCCCTTTCTTTCTCTCTTCCTTTCTCTTCTTTTCTCTCTCTTTTTTTTTTTTTTTTTTTTTTGACTCTGGACTGATCGGTGCCGCTTCTTCTTTCTTTTTTCTTTTTAGCAATGGATGCCGAAGCCACGCGGATGCTCGTCAAGGGCATGAGAGCTCAGAAGAGGAAGGGCGCGACGGCCTCCGGATCGGCGAAGAGGGCCAGGGCGGAGGAGACGAGCTTGGCTGCACCCGTCCAGGCGACCCCGGCCATCGACATTCCTTCGGATGTCGAGCCAGCGGTCCCCCGGGCTTCCTCAAGGAGCCCGCCGACTGGGGCCCCCGTTCCGGGAGCTCGCCCCGCGGAGGCGCCCGCCGTGGGGAGGAGGAGGAAATCGGTGGCTAGCAGGGCGAGCAGCCACCGAGCTGCTGCAGACGAGTCCGTCTGCTCCGAGGGGGGATCAGAGAACCCCTTCAACGACAAGGACCTGATCAGGCGGCTGCTCGACGGCTGTATTCTGTCCGACGTCGTGGAGAGGATCGACCGCGCCGATCCCGAGCAGCGGGCTTGAGATTCTTTGGGGTCCTTCCTTGAGGTAAGGGGATGTTTATTTGCATGGTCACTCGGTCTTTATTGTAATTCTCTATCCGTCTTTGCAGATTGGGCACCAGCTCTTCGCCTATGTTGAGGCGACGAGCCGCATGAGAAGGGACCTCCTTCAGGCGGAGGAACGCTGCCAGGCCGAGGTTGCTCGCCTCCAGGCGAAGACGACCGAGGTAGCCGCCCTCCAGGAGGCCCTGGAGAGGGAGAGGCAAGCCCAGGAAGAGGAGAGACAAGCCCGGGAGGAGGAGAGACGAATCTTGGAGGAGTCGGTGAGGAAGGCGGAGGCCGAGGTCGCCCATTTGGTCGAGCAGACTCCGGTTCTGGTCTCGGAGGCCAGGGCCCTTGCGGTGGAGGAGTTCAAGGCTTCCACGGAGATGAGGGAACTGAACGTCCAGTTCGGCCAGGAAGCATTCACCAAAGGGTTCGAGCTCTGCCAAGAGAAGGTGTCCAACAAATTCCCCGAGCTCGACCTCAGCTTCCTGGAGGAGTCTGAAGATGAAGCCAGTCCTTCGACGGCCGCCACCGCCGTTGCTGCCCCTGCGCCGAGTTCTCCTCCCCTGCCCCCGAGGTCTGAAACCTCGAATTTTGTATTTTTTTTTTGTCGCAATTTTTCCCTTCTGTTTGTCTTTCTTCAAAAATTATTCAATAAAGTAGAACTTTTTGTTGTGGGAGGCTCTTTCTTCCTTCTCCCTCCTTCTCCCCGCTCTTCTTTTCGTAATGAATGCGCCTTGACGCCTTTGCTTTCCGATGCCAGAGTCACGCAGAAGCACTCCCCCTGCCCTTGGGGGTCCCGCTGAAATCAGAGGTCCAGTGGTTGAAAAAGAAGGTCCTTCATCTGACGAAGAAGTTGAAGAAGGCGGAAATCGAACTCCGCAAACTGAAAGAAGGTTACTCCGAAGCCGTCGCCGAGGCCGCTCACTTTCGAAGTCTCCATGTGAAGGGGATCATGGACTACAGTCGGAGGAAGGCGGACTTCGCAAAGGAGCTCGAGGAATGCAGAAAGAGCTCCAGTGACCGGACTTGGGCCCAGGTCGCCAAGATCAGCACCCTTAAGGTGGAACTGTCAGCTGCAAAGAGGAAGATCGGCCAGCTGGAGGGAAACTCATCCCGGATCCTGGCCCGGGTTGAGGATGAGCAGAAGTGGTCGCAGAGGGTCTCCGACCTCCAAAAGTAGCTTCAGGACGCAGAGGTGAGCCACGACGTGCAGCGGGCTAGCTGGCACAAACAGGTGGAAGACTACAAGGGGAGATTCCGAATGGCGGCCGATGAAGTTGTCCGTCTCCAGAGGTAGCTGGTTAACAGGGAGCCACCTATGTCTGCCCAGGATTCTGCAGAGCTTCGAGCCTTGAGGGGCACTGTTGAGGGGATTTCTGTCACCCTCGGAGAGAAGACGGCCGAGCTGCAGTAGGTGAGTATCCAGCTGGCGCTCGAGCGGCGGGCCGTTGCGGACGCAGAGGCGAAGTCCGAAGTTTTGAGGAAGAGGCATCGGGAGGCGGAAGCTGAAAGCCGGCAACTTCATCGAGCGCTCGAGGACGTGCTGCAGAAGAAGGAAGAGCTAGAATGAGACATAGAGAAGCTGAGACAGTCCTGGTTGAAGGACGGAGCAGATAGCTCTAAGTCGGAGGGAGAAGGGCCTTCTTAGGACTTGTTTTCGCTTCTCTATTTTTGTTTTTTCTTTCATGTAGTTGCTTCCTTTTTGTCGCTGTCCTTCTTGTAATGTGTATATCGAAGATGGAATGAAAAGAACGTTTTATGCGATTTTGTTCGTGCATTGTATTAACGTTGCTATCCGTCAAACTTTTATGATTGTTTGATTTGTCTGATGTGGATGTTGTAAAAAGAAAGGGAGGGGTTCTTTCCTTTTATCCAGCCTTGGCAGTCAGCTGGAGTTCGTCGCCATTGACCCTTGCTGTAGAAATCGTGGGTGGAGCCCAGCTCCCGTAGGAGTCCGGATGAAGTCCCCCTTGGTGTCGTGGTCTGAACCCAGCTCCCGTAGGAGTCCGGGAGAAGTCTCCCTTAAGGTTGCGAGTGGAACCCGGCTCCCGTAGGAGTCCGGGCGAAGTCGCTCTTGATGATGCAAATGGAACCCGGCTCTCGTAGGAGTCCGGGCGAAGTCTTCCTTGAGGTTGCGAGTGGGACCCGACTCCCGTAGGAGTCCGGGCGAAGTCGTTCTTGATGATGCAAACGGAACCCGGCTCCCGTAGGAGTCCGGTCCGTGCCTTTAAGCCAGCGCGGAGTTTTCCTTCGGTGGGGCGCGTTAGGGCGCGGTAAGGCCTCTCCCCCCATCCGGTCTTAAAAGAACCGGGCCTTCGACTTTGCTCATGTCAGGACGAGGTTTTCCTCCTGTTCCTGACATGGCTGTGGGGGCACATTAGGGCATTGTAAGGCCTCTCCCCCCATCTGGTCTAAAAGAACCGGGCCTTCGACTTTGCTCATGTCAGGACGAGGTTCTCCTCCTGTTCCTGACATGGTTGTGGGGGCACATTAGGGCGTTGTAAGGCCTCTCCCCCCATTCGGTCTAAAAGAACCGGGCCTTTGACTTTGCTCATGTCAGGACGAGGTTCTCCTCCTGTTCCTGACATGGCTGTGGGGGCACATTAGGGCGTTGTAAGGCCTCTCCCCCCATCCGGTCTAAAAGAACCGGGCCTTCGACTTTGCTCATGTCAGGACGAGGTTCTCCTCCTGTTCCTGACATGGCTGTGGGGGCACATTAGGGCGTTGTAAGGCCTCTCCCCCCATCCGATCTAAAAGAACCGGGCCTTTGACTTTGCTCATGTCAGGATGAGGTTCTCCTCCTGTTCCTGACATAATTTCGTTTTCGAAGAGGTCATATCCAATCATACAAAATCCACGCCAGGTGGGAAGAGTATGTTAGATAAAAAGAAGCGTAGATTCAAAGTGTAAGTGATACATTTACAGTTATTCCGAGCCTCGCGGTCGTGGGTTGCCCGCCCCTCCTTGAGGCCCTCCGGCGATCGAGTCGATAGTCCCGATGGGAGGACGGTCTCTGGGTTGATCCTCCCTTCTCGGTGGTTCAGGCTGTGGAAGGGCCCTTGGCCGGTCTCCTCTACCGTCCGGTCTACGGCAGATGAATCTGTCGAGTCGACCCCGTCGAATGAGCTCCTCGATTTCATCCTGGAGCTGGATGCATTCCTCTGTGTCGTGGCCGTGGTCGCGGTGGTAGAGGTAAAACTTGTTGGGGTTGCGCTTCCCGGGATGTGTGTGCATCCTTTCCGGCCTAGGGAGCTGCTCCCTGACCTCCATTAGTACTTGGGCTTTTGAGGCGTTGAGGGGGGCGTAGTTGCGGAATCTTCCTGGTGGTGAACCCCGTCGAACCCCGCGCTCTGAGCTTTTTTGCCTGCGTGCCCCAGGTGGAGTATGGGTACGCTTGCACCCGGGAGGGGATCGAGAGCGCAGCCGGGCTTCTTTTGACTTTTTCTCGATGGCAGGTTTACTCGAATCTCCCGCCTGTCGCTCCCTTGTCATCTCCTCGTCCTTCATCCTGAAGGCTTCTTCCGCTCGGGCGTAACCCTCAGCCCGAGCCAGCAAATCGGCAAAGTCCCTGGGATACTTCTTCTCCAGGGAGAACAGCAGATCATTCTTCTGGAGGCCGCCCTTTAGGGCGGCCATGGCCACCGACTGATCCAAATTTCGGACTTCCAATGCCGCGAAGTTGAAGCGGTTGATATAAGCCCGTATGGACTCCCCTTCCCTCTGCTTGATGTTGATGAGGGACTCCGAACCTTTTCGGGGGCGCCGGCTGCTGACAAAATGGGCCACAAATTGGTGGCTCATTTGATCGAAGGAAAAGATGGTACCCGGTTTCAAGGCCGAGTACCAATTTCTCGCCGCTCCCTTCAAAGTAGACGAGAAAGCACGGCACAGGATGGCATCGGGAGCACCATGGAGCAGCATCATCATCCGGAAGGCCTCCAAATGGTCCACCGGGTCCGGAGTCCCGTCGTAGCTTTCGAACTGGGGAAGCTTGAAGTTCGGCGGGATCGGCTCCTGCATTATTGTCTGGGAGAAGGGAGGGTCAGTGCAAATATCCTCACCATAGGCAGAGGGTGCATGACGGAGTTCTTCAATCCGCCGGTTCATCTCCTGGAGCCTACGGTCCAGGAAATCCTCTCGACTTCGAGTCTCGAGGGTCCTCTGGCAGAACGGAGGCAGGGATCTCCCCGGAGTAGAGTCGTGATCCGATCGAGGGCTCTCTACCCTTGGGTCTATTTTTTCAGGAAGGATGGGGCGGCTGGCCCAAGTGGCCCGTCCTGCCGTCGGGTTCTGACATTCCGGCGATGCCCTTTCCGGGTGCACCGACGCCTGTGGCTGCTGCTGCTGCATCGCTTGCACATCTTCAACGAGACCTTTGACCTGCTGCGTCAGCAAGTCAAATTGCTCTGCACCGACTGCCGTCGCCGGAGGAGGAGGTTGAGAAACGGGAGGAGAGGCCGGAGCCTTAGATCTGGCCGCGGAGGCCATGGACCGTCGTGTTGAAGTTTTGCGCGGAGGCATCGAGTATGGATCCCGCGGGGAGGGGACAAGGAGAGGATGTCGGAGGAGATGATCGGGGTGGCTCCGTTGAACGCTCCTTTAAAAACAAGGGTACTGCGAAAGCACAGGGCCCTTCCTCTAGCGCCAATCCTGTTGGTGCAAAAATCTGCCGGCACCGGATGAGCTGGAGTTGTGGAAGCCGCGGTCGCCGTCGGGACCTGCAAAGAAAGTCTCAACCGGAGGTGGGGTTGCTTCGGCAAGACCCTCCGACGCTCAAGTCAGTTCTCTGCCACAACAAGAATGGAGCGCTCGAATGGAGAATTTAGCAGAGTTTCAGGATAAGAAATGAGCTTATAGAATAACGTATCTGAGTCCTCCCTTTTATAAGCGGAGGAGGTAACGGACTGATGGTGATGTTTGTAACCGCCTCGTAGTGGGCTGCCCAGGGGTCAGGCAGAATATGCGACGAAGGGTAGTGGAGTGGACTCGTGGTTATTGCTGGAGCGTGCCACGTGGATGGGAGAATCATGCGATATCTGCCGCAGGAGGTGGAGCGGAGTTGGGGCCATTTGTCGTGGCCTATCAAGCAGTAATGGAGCCGCACGGGATCTGCCGCAGTGAGTGGAGCAGAGTTATGGCCGTTGATACAGCCCGTCAGGGGATCGCGTAGGGTCTGCCGCAATGGGTGGAGCAGTATTATGGCTGTTGATACAGCCTGTCGGGTAATAATGGGGCTGCGTAGGATTTGCCGCAATAAGTGGAGCAGGATCATGGCTATGATTGTGGGCTGGGAGTGCTGATCCGCTGGCTGATGTTCGGCAGCGGTCGGACTTTGACCCCCGTAGGGGTCAGGGCAGAGTCCTTCTTGTAGTTGGGGGTCGTGGATGGAATCCGACTCTCCCGGGTGGAATCCCCTGCAATCGAGATCAGATACAAAGTCTGGTTCCCGTGGGAGTCCGGACGGAGTCTATCTGCAATCAGGATTAAAGGCGAAGTCTGGCTCCCATAGGAGTCTGGACAGTGCTGACCAGCGGTTGAAGATGAGGGCGGAACCTGGCTCCCATAGGAGTCTGGGCGGAGTCTGCCCACTATTGGCGGAGTCCGGCTCCCGTAGGAGCCCGGACGAGGGCCACTTGCTGCTGTTGGAGTTGAGGACGAAGCCCGACTCCCGTAGGAGTCCGGGCGGGGTCTGCCTGCAGTTGGCAGAGTCCGGCTCTCGTAGGAGTCTGGGCGGAGTCTGCCCACTATTGGCGGAGTCCGGCTCCCGTAGGAGCCCGGACGAGGGCCGCTTGCTGCTGTTGGAGTTGAGGACGAAGCCCGGCTCCCGTAGGAGTCCGGGCGGGGTCTGCCTGCAGTTGGCGGAGTCCGGCTCCCGTAGGAGTCCGGGCGGAGCCGCTTGCTGTTGGCGGGGTTGAAGATGAAGCCCAGCTCCCGTAGGAGTCTGGGTGAAACTTGCTTGTAGCCGTTGGAGTTGATGACGAAGCCCGGCTCCCGTAGGAGTCCGGGCGGAGTCTTCCTGCAATCAAGGTTAAATGAGAAGTCCGGCCCCCGTAGGAGTCCAGACAGAGCTTACCAGCAGTTCATACTGAGAGCGGGGCCTGACCCCGTAGGGGTCCGGGCGGAACTGTGCTGCAGTCGATGTCGGAGGCGGAGTCTGGCTCTTGTAGGAGTCCGGGCGGAGCTGCTCTGATGTTGCGGAGGAGCCCGGCTCCCGTAGGAGTCCGGGCGGAGCTGCTCTGATGTTGCGGAGGAGCCCGGCTCCCGTAGGAGTCCGGGCGGAGCTGTTCTAATATCGGTGGCGGAGCCCGGCTCCCGTAGGAGTCCGGGCGGAGCTGTTCTGATGTTGCGGAGGAGCCCGGCTCCCGTAGGAGTCCGGGCGGAGCTGTTCTGATGTCGGTGGCGGAGCCCGACTCCCGTAGGAGTCCGGGCGGAGTCGTTCTGATGTTGCGGCGGAGCCCGGCTCCTGTAGGAGTCCGGGCGGAGCTGTTCTGATGCTGCGGTGGAGCCCGACTCCCGTAGGAGTCCGGGCGGAGATGTTCTGATGTTGCGGTGGAGCCCGGCTCCCATAGGAGTCCGGGTGGAGTCTTCCTGATGTCGGTGGCGGAGCCCGACTCCCGTAGGAGTTCGGGTGGAGCTGTTCTGATGTTGCGGCGGAGCCTGGCTCCCGTGGGAGTCCGGGCGGAGCTGTTCTGATGTTGCGGAGGAGCCCGGCTCCCGTAGGAGTCCGGGCGGAGCTGTTCTGATGTCAGTGGTGGAGCCCGGCTCCCGTAGGAGTCCAGGCGGAGCCGTTCTGATGTTGCAGCAGAGCCCGGCTCCCGTAGGAGTCCGGGCGGAGCTGTTCTGATGTTGCGGCGGAGCCCGGCTCCTGTAGGAGTCCGGGTGGAGTCTTCCTGATGTCGGTGGTGGAGCCTGGCTCCCGTAGGAGTCCGGGCGGAGCTGTTCTGATGTTGCGGCGGAGCCCGGCTCCCGTAGGAGTCTGGGTGGAGTCTTCCTGATGTCGGTGGCGGAGCCCGGCTCCCGTAGGAGTCCGGGCGGAGCTGTTCTGATGTTGCGACGGAGCCCGGCTCCCGTAGGAGTCTGGGCGGAGCTGTTCTGATGTTGCGAAGGAGCCCGGCTCCCGTAGGAGTCCGGGCGGAGCTGTTCTGATGTTGCGGAGGAGCCCGGCTTTCGTAGGAGTCCGGGTGGAGCTGTTCTGATGTTGCGGAGGAGCCCGGCTCCCGTAGGAGTCCGGGCGGAGCTGTTCTGTTGTTGCGGAGGAGCCCGGCTCCCGTAGGAGTCCGGGTGGAGCTGTTCTGATGTTGCGGAGGAGCCCGGCTCACGTAGGAGTCCGGGCGGAGCTGTTCTGATGTTGTGGAGGAGCCCGACTCCCGTAGGAGTCCGGGCGGAGCCGTTCTGATGTTGCGGCGGACTTCGTCTGTGGTCACTTTTATACCCAACATATGACATCATGCTAAGATCTGACATTTTGTTTAGATATGATTTTACATGTATATATATGATATATGTTTGTATGCTAAAACCTAAAAATTATTTTCATATTCTAAAACTTACTTTCATCCAATGAATTTTGATCTAAAATATAATTTTAAAATTTAAAATTTATATTTGTGTATGAGGATTTTTGTAATGAAAAAATAAAAAATTAGGTCATGTAATAGGATTACATTTAAGGTTTTTGATTTAAGTCATATGAGTCTAATTTAATTAAGTAATTAATCAAATTGAGTCAAGTATTGAATTTAGTTAGATCAATTAAGTTAATGATCATACAATTATTGTTGATCAAATCGATTGAGTTCCATATGTAAAATTGATTAACCTAAGGACCTAATTTGGCTCATTAGTTTTAGCCCGATTCACTTAAGCTAACCGATTATGATCAATCAACCTATTAGTGTCTAAGGCAAGTTAATGAGACATGATTATTTAATTAGTTCCTTTAGCCAACCTGATCAATTTATTATGTCTCAAGAAGACAACGGGGGGACCCCCATCGATTTTCACTTACCTAGCTAATTTGAAAGATTGGGTCTTGAATTAGTATTGCTCCTTAAATTGATTTTGATGATTACAAAGTATTTGAGGGGGTTACTAATGATTTTAGCTTGAAAAAAGATTTATTGCATTTCAGGGGCAAAATCATAATTTTATCAAGTTCTAATTTGGAAGCTTCAAGAGCAAGAACAGAAGATTTGTAATCTATTGGAGGTAATTTTAATATTTTTGAATATGTATTTTGAAAGAAAATTATGGTTATATATTTGAGTCGACCCCATGAGTCGTCTCATGTTAAAAGGGGCTGAATAGCACGTTGAATTTTTTGGTTGGCACACCCTATGAGTTGACCCCATGAGTCGATCTCTGTGCATGAGTCGACCCTATGAGTCGACCTCTGCTACAGTGTAGGCCAAAATTATAGAACAGTCATTTTTTGTTCTGTGCCATAGAAGTCGACCCCATGAGTCGACTCATGTGTATGAGTCAACCATACGAGTCGATCCCTGTGACGGAAAAACTCCACAACGACTAGTTTTCAGCTTGTTTTGGCTGCATTTAATGCCCATTTAATGTGCTCCAACAGCTCTATTTCAGCCCAGATTACTCTCCACTATCATTTAAAGTTATAAAAGATACTTAAAGGAGGGAATCAACAAGATTTTGAAAAGGTTCTTCAAGCATTCAATTTAGTCCTAAGAAAAGAGCCCTCTAGAAGTTAAAGAAGCTTTTATTTCAAGTTCACCAACCCCTCAAAAGCTCATTGAAGTCTTCAACCACCTTGAGAAAAATCAGAAGAGCTTCCTTCTTATTGTGTAAAGTGTATTTAAAGCTTTATTTGCTCATTAAAGGAGCTACATCTGTATTTCTGTGTGATTATCTGTTATACTCTTTGTGAGTTGATATTTTTATTTTGGAAGGATTCCATAACATGAAAAGGTTAATCCGAACCTTGAATCGGATTGTATTGGATTGGCTTGTACCTGAAAAATAAGTATTCTAGCTTGAAACAGTTAGAGTCAGAGGTTCTGATGTTGTATTCTGGTTGAATACGGTTTAGTAAATTTGAATTCCCAAGTAGGAGCTTGGGGAGTGGATGTAGGTGCAAAGTTGGCACCGAACTACTATAAATCTTTTTGTTTGTGTTGTGCTTACTTGCTCACCTTTTAAATTTTACTCTCCACATTTATCTTGCTCATTGTTATATAATCCTCATAGTTGTAAATTAATTTTAAATTTTTAAGAACCCAATTCACCCTCCCTCTTGGGTTGCATAGCTAGGCAACAAGTGGTATCAGAGTACAATGCTCTAGTACTATTTTGATTTAACCGTCAAAGAGCTAAAGATCTATGGCAACTCAAGTTGGTGCTTCACTAACCGAGGGGCAGTCCACAAACCGACCTCCACTTTTTAATGGGTCAAACTATACCTATTGAAAAGCTCAGATGAAAATCTTTTTTTAAGTACTTGACTATGATATGTGGAGTATCATAGTAAATAGATCACACACATCCACTAAAATAATTAATGGTGTAAATCAATCAATTCCAAAAAAGAATGGGATGAGATTGATAAAAAAATAGCTCAACTAAATGCTAAAGCCATGAATATTTTGTATTGTGCTCTAGATGCTAATGAATTCAATCATATTTCAACATGCAAGTCAGCTAAGAAAATATGGGATAGATTAGAAGTAACTCATGAAGAAACTAATCAAGTGAAGGAATCAAAAATCAACATACTTGTGCATAACTATGAACTCTTTAAAATAAAGCATGATGAATCAATAACTGAAATATTTACTCATTTTACTGATATTATTAATGGTGTAAAAAATCTTGATTAGTCTTATTCTAACAGTGATCTTGTGAGAAAGATTCTTAGGTCTTTACCAAGGACTTGGGAGGGCAAAGTAACCACAATCCAAGAAGCCAAAGATCTAAACATCCTATCCTTGGAGGATCTTCTAGGATCACTGATGATACACGAGCTGAGCATGAAACAACATCAAGAAGAAGAAGTCAAAAAGAAGAAAACAATCACCCTCAAATCCATGGCTCAACTTGATGAGAAAACTGATGATACAGAAAATCAAGAGCAAGATGAAGAAATGGCCCTCATTACTAGAAGATTTAAGAAGTTTTTGAAGAAAAGGAGACAAAGAATGAGGAATAGGCCACCTACAAAAGGGGAACATAGCAAAAAAAAAGATAAGGAGCAACCTCTTATTTGTTATAAATGTAAGAAATCAAGATACTTTAAGTCTGAATGCCTACAACTGAAAAAGGGTCTCAAAAAGTACAAGAAAAAGGCTATGATGACTACATGGAGCGAAAAGTGATGAGTCAAGCTCTGAAGAAGAAGACTCAAATGAATAAGCCAACTTATGCCTTATGGCACATGAAAATGAGGTAAATACTGAAACTCCTATTGACTTTATCTTTGAAGAACTTTATTAAGTATTTTATAATCTAATTGATGAACTAAAGAAGTTAAGGGTAAAGAACAAAGAATTAAAATCAAAGAATCAATCTTTACTAAAAGAAAATGAGAGTATTTCAAATAAAAAATCACTCCTGTCTCAAGAAATCTGAACTTGAAAAATGAGATTGCCAAGTTAAAATTAATGGTTGAAAAGTTTACTTTAAGTTCAAATAAACTTCACATGATACTTGACAATCAAAAGACAATTTATGATAAAGCCGATCTTAGATACAACCCTTTAAAGAAATAAAAACTTCTGAAAAATATCTTTGTAAACTCATCATGCAATAAATTTTCAAATATGACTTGCTTTAAATATAGTAGAGTAGGACACAAATCCTATTAATATTTCTTTAATAAATTTGAAAATTCCAATGTAAAAAAAATATGGATTTCAAAAGGAACCATTGTGACTAACGAAAAAGGACCTAAGAAAACTTGGGTATCTAAAGTCAAAACTTGATTCTTGTGTGTAGGTGTGTCTTGCATCCCAAAGTGCAAACCGAAAATGGTATCTTAATAGCGGGTGCTCAGGACACATGACTGATAATGAATTTCAATTCATCACACTTGATGCTAAAAATAAAGAGATGGTCACTTTTGGAGACAATGGCAAAGGAAAGATCATCGATATAGGTAATATTGGTATCACTCCCTCCAAGTATATTGAAAATATTTTATTAGTAGATGGTTTAAAACTTAATCTATTAAGCATCAGTTAATTTTGTGATAAAGGATACAAAGTTATTTTTGAATCTTCTGTTTGCATTGTAACTAGTCCTATTAATGAAGAAATTAAATTTGTTGGGCATAGACATGGTAATGTTTATATGATAGATTTGAATGATCTTTTCAAAATAAACATGCAATGTCTAGTAGCCTTGAATGCCAAGATTAATGATACTAGTTGGCTTGGGCATCGTAGGCTTGCATATATTAGCATGCATTCACTTTCAAAACTTATTAAAAAGGAATTGGTTACCGGTTTACCCAAATTGAATTTAAAAAAGGATAGAATTTATGATGCATGCCAACTGGGTAAACAAACAAGAGTCTCTTTCAAATCTAAAAATATTATTTCAACTTCTAGGCCATTAGAACTATTGCACATGAATTTATTTGGACCCACTAGAACTACTAGTCTAGGTGAAAAACGATATGGTTTTGTAATTATTGATGATTTCTCTCGTTTTACATGGATCTTCTTTTTGGCACATAAGGATGAAATTTTTCATATTTTCTCAAAATTTTATCGAAAAGTCATAAATGAAAAGAGTTTTTCAATTCAAAATATTCGAAGTGATCATGAAATCGAATTTAAAAATCAAGATTTTAAAAAGTTTTATGATGAAAAAGGTATTGACCACAACTTTTCAGCATCTAGGACACCCCAACAAATTGAGGTAGTAGAAAGAAAAAATAGAACTCTTGAAGAAATGACCCATACCATACTATGTGAAAGCAATCTTTCAAGATATTTTTGGACGGAAGCAATTAACACGGCATATTACATATTAAACCGTGCTTTAATTAGATCAATTTTAAAGAAAACTCTTTATGAGCTTTGGAAAGAAAGAAAACCAAACATTACATACTTTTATATCTTTAGTTGCTGATGTTTTATTTTAAATAATAATAAAGAAAGACTAGAAAAATTTGATGTAAAATCCAATGAAGCAATTTTTTTTGGTTACTCCTCTTCTAGCAAAGCTTTTAGAGCTTTCAACAAAAGAACTTTAGTAGTAGAGGAGCCAATACTTGTTGTTTTTGATGAAACTAACGATCTTCCTTCAAAGAAGAATAAAGGTATTGATGATGCAGATCTTTTTATAGAAGGGATGAAGGAGATCACTCTAAAAGACTTAACAATTCAAAATAATGAAGAACATGAAAACAAACAGGATGATAAAGGTGAAGAACAACAAGAACAACCTCAAGGTAGTAATGATCTACCCAAAGAATGGAGGTATGATCACAATCATCCCAAGAAATTAATCATTGGTGATCCTACACATGATGTAAGAACTCGTTCTTCACTTAGAGATGCATTCAATCATTTTGTTTTTATCTTTCATCTTGAACCTAAAATCATAGATTAAGCTGAAAAAGATTATAATTAGATAAATACAATGTAAGAAGAACTTAATCAATTTGAAAAAAATAATGTATGGACTTTAGTATCAAGACCTAAAAATTATTCAATAATTGACACAAAATGGGTATATAGGAATAAATTAGATAAACATAAAAATGTGATAAGAAATAAAGCAAGATTATTGCAAAAGGTTATAATCAAGAAGAAGGAATTGATTTTGATGAGACCTTTGTACCTGTTGCTAGATTAGAAATAATTAGACTTCTACTTGCATATGCTTACTTTATGAATTTTAAATTATTCCAAATGAATATCAAAAGTACTTTTCTAAATAGATATATTGCTGAAAAAGTTTATATAAAACAATCTTCAAGTTTTGAAAATCATGCTTTTCCTAATCATATTTTTAAATTAAACAAAGCTTTATATGGTTTGAAACAAGCACCTAGGGCTTGGTATGAAAGGCTAAGAAAATTTTTGCTTAATAATAATTTTTCAAGAGAAAATGTGGACAACTCTTTTTGTTAAAAGAAATCAAGATGATATATTAGTTATACAAATATATGTTGATGATATTATTTTTGGATCTACTAATGAAATTCTTTGTCAAGACTTTGCTAAGCTCATGCAGGAAAAGTTCGAGATGACCATGATGGGAGAACTTACATTTTTCTTCAAACTTCAAATCAAACAAACAAAGAAACGAATCTCCATCATCCAAAGCAAGTACACAAGAGAACTACTCAAAAAATTTGAAACGAAGAACTCCAAAGTAATTGGTACACCCATGAGCCCATCATGTAAGCTTGACAAGGATGAATGAGATAAAAATATGACTTAAAATTTTATAGAGGCATGATTGGTTCTCTACTATATTTAACTGTTAGTAGACTAGATATTATGTTTAGTGTTTGTCTTTGTGCTCACTTTCAATCAAATCCAAAAGAATCACACTGGAATGCAATCAAAAGAGTCTCTAGATATTTAAATGGTACACAAACTCTAGGACTATGGTATTCTAAGGACTCATCAATTGACTTAATAGAATATTCAGATACCGATTTTGCTGGATGTAGACTAGAAAGAAAAAGTACTGGTGAAACTTGTCAATTTTTTAGAGTTAATTTAATCTTTTGATTTAGCAAGGAATAAAACTCGATAGTACTGTCTACGGCTGAGGCCGAATACATTGCAGCCAGAAGTTGTTGTGCTCAAATCTTATGGATTAAGCAACAACTTGAAGACTTTGGCATCAAACTCAATGAAACTCCTATAAGATGTAATAACGCTAGTACTATAAATCTAACTAAAAATTCAATTCAACATTCTAGATCAAAATATATTGAAATTAGATATCATTTCATAAGAGAACATGTCCAAAATAAAGATATAATTCTTGACTTTATTTGTATTGAAAAATAATTGGCTGACATCTTTATCAAGATATTAAGTGAAGATAGATTTTATGAAATTAAGAGAGAACTAAGAATCCTTGATCTATTAACCTAGGTGTCTCTCTAATTCCAAGTTCTTAATGCCAAAAAAAAAATCATTGAACCAAATTCATTGACCTCAATTTTTATTTTTTTTGGGGGCTCAAAAGCTCAAAACTATCATTCACATGATCAATATCTAGGTAAACATCTTTCTCTTAGAGTTTTAAATTTTTTCAAAATTTTTCTATCATTCTTTTGAATTTTTTTTGTGCCATGAGTCGACCCCCAGGGTCGACCCTAGGGTAAACTTGTAATTCTATCAAAATCCTTTGGGCGCTCTCTTTTTGTTGAGAATTTTTTCTTGAGCCGACTCAGCCCTTCGTCTTCTTCCTCCCACCGATCCAAAAGCTTTCCTTTCTTCTCCCTCAAACCAAAGATTTCCCTTAATTCTCTCCTCCTACTGATTTGCATCCTTCAAATCATCCGTTTAGGAACCAAGTTCCTTTCCTCTTCCTTCTTCATTTGGGGCGGTTCGAGCTTGCCCTAGACTCTACCCATCTTCTCTAAATTGGCACATCACTTCTCCAAAATCATTGCCTTTCCACTAGAATCTTTTTCTCTCTCCCTCACATTTAGTCTCCTAAACTCCTTGCAAGTCCTTCTTATGCAAATGGCTCTCAAAATGAAGCTTCCACAGAGGAGAAAATCTGTTCGCGGGTTGGAAGAGAGTGTGCACAGAAAGAGATTAGTAGCCAAGCCCTCTCCTACTCCAATCTCAGCTCCAGGTCCTGCTTCAGCTTCCACTCAGTCCACAATCAGCCTTAGCAAGGTACCTCTCTCTGATCGAAAAGTGAAACCCAGAAAAAATATTGATTTCAAGTTTTTTGAAAAAGAAAGATTCTCTATTGGATCGAAGATTAAGAATCAAGAATGAAAATTTTACTTCTCCTTAAAGAAAAATACTTATGTCGATCTAGTCAGAGAATTTTACTTAAATTTGAGCTATTGCAATGGAACAGTGAAATCTATAATAAAAAGTATTGATGTTATTCTTGATCCAGTACATTTGGGACAGATACTATATTTGCCTTGTGAAGGCTATACCAATATGGAGCTCCCAATTAAAGAAGAAGGAATTAATGTTATCTTAGAGAGAACTTATACTGGAAGATTAAATAAATTAGAAGCAAAAATTTTTTCTGTTGAGATGAGGCTGTTACATCACTTGGTAACCAAACTGTTTGTCCCTAGGAGTGGTAGACACACCTTCTATCTGGGAGGGATATTTACATTATGTACCATGTGATCACACAGACCTCCCTGAACCTTCCTGCATTGATATTTGAGGCCATGAGAGAGACATTGAACAGTTCCAAGGCTCACTTGCCTTTTGGTATGGCACTCACCTTGGTTTTTAGGAGGTTCGGAGTCAGTTTTGAGAGGGAGGCAGTTGCTAGATTATCCCATTCCGATACCATCAACCGCCACACACTGCATTGCATGGGTTTCTCTAAGACTGATGGTGGTTAGACAAAGAGTGTTAAAGAGAGAGCAGATGATAGAGCAGAGGAGGAGGGACCGTCTTCACCTCTTCGTGATCACAGATCATCTCCAGATATTCAGTTCATATCTGATCACGAGGCTGGCCCTTCAGAGTCTGTGAAGAGGCATGCTTCAGTTCCACAGTCAGAGAGCAGGGTACATCCTTTAGAGTTCAGACTAGTAGATGATCAGATTGAGATGATATCCCAATGTGTTGCCTCCATTTTGTCTCAGTAGTTTGCCACTTCAGTCTTTGCTCAGAGATCGATATCCCAAGATGACTCAGACCAGACTCTGATCCCTCATATTTGTACTATTTTTTAGATGCTTACTGCTTAGTCGATACATATTGAGCAGCTTGAGGGATATATTTTGAGATTAACAGACAGAGTATTAGATTTGCAGGGGCAAGTATTAGCTTTAGCCCATCCCCAGCCGCATGAAGACATCACAGAGGTCTCAGACCTAACTGTAAAGGTGGCTAGACTTTGAGGAGTTTTAGAGAGTGGCTTTGACTTCTCGAGGAGAGAGATCAGGGGCTCCAGTGAGAATGCTTCTACTCAGTTTAATGCCCTAATACAGTCTATTTCGAGAGCTTTGGATCTTTTGGACACCATCAGACTTTCTCTTATAGCACAGTCCGTAGCTTCTTAGGCTCCAGGATTCTCTCATCCCTCTACTCGTGCTGGTACCTCTACCCATGGTCGAGGCAGACGTGGTCGAGGTCATGTCTGTGGATTTGATCCTACATCTCCTCACCATATCTCTGATTCTTCAGATTTTGATCCCTCTAGCCATGATATCTATTAGATCTAGCATAGGTAGTCTTTTATGTCTAGGATCTATCTTTTGAGCCTTGTATTTGTTGGCTAATTAACTCTTGGATAGTTTCTATCCATGACTTTTGTATTTTGAGTTGACTCATATGAATTGGGACACCTTTTATATTCAGTCACTCTTTGAATATATATATATATATATATGTGCTTTGACTTTCAATGAATGTTTGTGATTGGGATCAAATTGAATTGTTTTAATTATGAGACATGAAAAATAACTCATATTTGTACTGTGAAATACTATGAATAGCAATATCTTCTAGATGAGCAAATTGTTATATCCTTTATATTTACTATAATGAGGAGGAGTAAAGAAATAAAATATGGTATCAAAAAGGAGGAGTAAAGAAAATATGTCCTTTTAAGATCTCTTAAAAAGGGGGAGTAGAGAATCTTAATTGATGCTGTCAAAAAGAGAGAGTAGAGAATCAAAATCAAGATTGAGCAATAAGCAATAAAGAAATGAGTAATAAGCAATAAAAAAATAAGTAATATGCAAA
The DNA here is from genome assembly GCF_000442705.2 of Elaeis guineensis. Lineage (NCBI taxonomy): Eukaryota > Viridiplantae > Streptophyta > Magnoliopsida > Arecales > Arecaceae > Elaeis > Elaeis guineensis. The sequence continues at coordinate 46,013,098 of NC_026002.2, forward strand.
ATTATTAAGCAAATATGTCAAAGAACCAAAATTGTCAGCTATTTTTTAATCCAATTTTCAAAGCAAATAAACTTACAAGCAAATTTTAAATTGATCTTCAAACTGCTTATGATGCATTTCGTTCAAATACTTGGCTATGATATTTAAGTGATGCATCTTCATAAATTTGAAATTTATGTTCAATGCTTTATATATGCTTTTGCTCAAGTGTTTTGTCATCATCAAAAAGGGAGAGATTGTTGCTCCTTGAATTAATTTTGATGATTACAAAGCATTTGAGGGGGTTACTAATGATTTTGGCTTGGAAAAAGATTTATTGCATTTCAGAGATAAAATCATAATTTTATCAAGTTCTGATTCGGCAGCCTCAAGAGCAAGAACAGAAGATTTGTAATCCATTGGAGGTAATTTTAATATTTTTGAATATATATTTTTAAAGAAAATTATATTTATATATTTGAGTCGACCCCATGATGCGACTCATGTCAAAAGGGGCTGAACGGCACATTGAATTTTTTGGTTGGCACACCCTATGAGTCGACCCCTGTGCCTGAGTCGACCCTATGAGTCGACCTCTGCTGTAGTGTAGGTCAAAATTACAGAACAGTCATTTTCTGTTCTATGCCACAGAAGTCGACCCCATGAGTCGACTTATGTGCATGAGTCGACCCTATGAGTCGACCCCTGTGATGGAAAAACTCCACAATGGTTAGTTTTCAGCTCATTTTGGTTGTATTTAATGCTCATTTAATATACTCCAACGGCTCTATTTCAGCCTAGATTATTCTCTACCATCATTTAAAGTTATAAAAGGCACTTAAAGAAGAGAATCAATAAAGTTTTGAAAAGGTTCTTCAAGCATTCAATTCAGCCCTAAGAGCTCATTCAAGTCTTCAACCACCTTGAGAAAAATCAGAAGAGCTTCTTTCTTATTGTGTAAAGTATATTTAAAGCTTTATTCGCTCATTAAAGGAGCTACATCTGTATTTCTATGTGATTAACTGTTATACTCTTTTTGAGTTGATATTTTTGTTTTGGAAGGGTTCCAAAATATGGAAAGGTTGATCCAAACCTTGAATCGAATTATATTGGATTGGCTTGTACCTGAGAAACAAGTGTTCTAGCTTGGAATAGCTAGAATCGGAGGTTTCGACATTGTATTCTGGTTGAATACGGTTTAGTAGATTTGAATTCCCAAGTATGAGCTTGAGGAATGGATGTAGGAGCAAGGCTGGCACCGAACTACTATAGATCTTTTTGTTTGTATTGTGCTTACTTACTCACCTTTTAAATTTCACTCTCCACATTTATCCTGCTTATTGTTATATAATCCTCATAGTTGTAAATTAATTTTAAATTTTTAAAAACTCAATTCACACCCCCTCTTGGGTTGCATAGCTGGACAACAATTAGGTTGCTTAGCAATCTAATTTAGCCCATGTCAGTTAGATCGGTCATATGATGACTGATTAGATAAGATCTAAACCTAAACCTCTTCAAATATATTAAGTTTGTAGGTCTTCCACCATTGTAGATGTGCGAGCATGTTATCGGTGTTGATTATTCTTGACTGATAACAGTGGTTCATGTTAGATGTGTGTCCTAGATGCCAGATTGGCTGACACATTCTTATACAAATCTAAAGATAAATTTATAATTTTGACTATAAATCAATAAATGGGTTATTTTTCTATCACATTGTGTACATTGTGTCTATGATACATCCTTTGAGTTAGTAGGAATGTCAATTCATATTTTCAAGAGTTAAAAATTTAAGGTATGAATTTACATAACTAACTCATAAATAGCTCCTGACCATAGAATCATCACAAGGATGGTGATCGATCTGGAAGGTTAGTGTATGATCACTTTCTTAGGATAGATGTGTCTTGAGTGTACAGTGTGGAGACACCGAAGTGAGAGTACAGTATTCGTTGAGAATGAGAGTACTGAGCGTGACCATCTCGAGCAGTCATAAGAAAGTCTACCTTCTCGTCGATGACTGGCAAGATGCTGCAGTTGTGTGTCTAGTTCTTTGACCTGAGGTGCATCGACAGTTCACCTTGAGTTTGTTATAGTTTGACTACACCATAACTCGATCTTTCATTTGGAACCCTAAGGTGTATGTTGGCTGTAGCATATTCATTGTAGGAACCAGATCAAACCAAGATGGGATCTATCAACCTCGGTAGATGAGAGGAGTAGTTATATGATGATCGAAAGATCGAGTCCTTAAGTCCATGGCCATGGTAGAGTGAAATAATGGAAAAGAGTTTTCTATTGGGGTTTCACATCGGACTCGAATTGATCGATTGATTCATATGACTGATATTGGGTTTGATGAGTTCACCTTAACCCTAATTCAATCGGGACTCATGATAGAGGAACTCAATCACATAGGTAGCTGCACCGAGAGATTCATCTTCAGTTTTGATGGGTTGCCACCATATATTGCTAGGTGTCACTAGTGGATTTTGAGAGCAATTAGAATGATCTTGATGATCGATCATTCTAATTGTATGAATAAGAAGAGTTTTGGTCCATCGAAAGGAGTTTCGATGATGTCGATGATGAGATCACGACATGTCTCATTACCATACAGAATTGAATCTAACTGGGTCACACTAACAAGGGTTAGGATCTGGATGTCATCAATTGGGCTAGCCCAATTGATTTGGATTAGATCCAATTAGGTTCAAGAAAATCATGCTAGCACTCGATTGAGCCTAACTTTCTCCTCGTGTAATCTTTTCTATTTCGACTGAGCCAAATGTGATTTGACTCACCTAGAGAACCTTGAAAAAGTTTTTCTCAGTCTAAATGAAGTTTGTCCAGCTCAAAAAAGTCTTATCTTAATTCATGAGATGAATTTAAGACAACACCTGCTAATTTCTCTCACCTACCATTTTCATTTTAGGACATCTATCAAATGTTGACATGTGGGTCTTAAACTGAAGGCCACTTGGCAAGAGCTCATTAGAGGATTTTTATGAAGTGTCCACATGCCAAAACCACATTAAATTGGATGCCATAATCAGATTATGGCGTGAGCCCAATTGGATTAAGTGGGCACCCCAAGTGGATAAGGATGGAGAGTCTTGATCAACATGGACTTGTTGGCGCCAACCTTCCTTTGTGCTTATCCAAAGATGGTGCCAACATAGGAGAGAGAGTGGGGGTTTTCATCTGATGTGATCAAATGACATCACTCCATTAATCAAATTTTTTTTGAATTTATTAAAATTTTTTGATTGGTCGAATGATGTCGCACTGCGCAGTGCAGCAGGGTCTATATAAACCCTATCTACGCCTAGGGTTTAATGACATTGCACCAAACCCATCAAAGCTGCCACCCCCTTTCCTCTTCTCCATGTCCCATCTAAATCTCTCCCTCTCCTCTTCACGTCCAAGGAGTTGGACATCCATCTGGCAAAGGTCTAAGGCATGGAGATGACTTGAATAGGAAGGCTGCAGGACTTCTTCGATAGGCTGCTGCTCCAACTTCAGAAAGATTTTTGAAGATCTTTCTAATCAAATTTAATTCTAATTTTTAGAGCAGAGATTTATGAGGAGAAGGTAATCTAGATCCTACCTGAGTAGATACTGGTAGAGGCCAGACGATTACGTGGCTAAATCAGAACCTCAGGCTTGCTGCGATCATCTACAGGGTAATCAGATTACCCTTGAGGTATTTTATGTTTTCTTATATTTTTAGATTTATTTTTGAATTAATATTAGATAATAAAATTAAATTTAAAGATATAGATCTAAAATAAATATAGAATAATTTTTTTAAAAAAAATTATTTCATCCCAAATTTGATGAAATCTGGGAGATCCTACAAGAAAAAAGATGATTTTCCCTTCAACTGGTATCAGAGCCAGGTTGATGGCTCAGTTTCAGATCTAATTTAGTTCTAATTTTAATTTTAATTTATCTAATATTAAAAGATTTCAGATGTCACATCAGATATGATAGGATCTGAAATCAAAATATTTAAAATTAAATCTGAGAAGATCTAACATGCATGAGATGCATGACTAGACTAGGAATAGTTTGATCTATGAATAGTCTTGTAAGTTTATATTTTAATGAGATTAAAATATAATTTAGATCTAATTTATTTTTTATTTTTGATGATATAAATGTTATATATTTAGATCAAAAATAAAAAATAAAAATTTGGATAATACATAAGATTGATCTGTTGCATGCCTAGACTAGTTATAGAATTGTTCTAGTAACTGTCTAGAATAAATTTTATGTTGAATAGTTCAATTTAAATTTTATTTTTTAGATATTATATGTAATGCATTAAATCTAAAAGCATGTTAATTAGATCAATTTTTGATACATGAGATGTATGCAAAGTATGTATTAGTTAGATCTTAAATTATATATATGATATGTAAATTTAGATCTAACTAGTTTTATAGTTAAATTTATATTTCTGATTAAGGTGTTCCTCATGGCCGTCTGATCATAAGAACAAAGTAGGGTTTAAAGGCCCTCTCCTCCTATTCAATGGGGTGTTCTTATGACATGTAGGGGTGCTGCGCGTTCATCTTTAATCAAAAATCAAAACTTATTTTTTTGCAAAATCCTAGATCCTAAAACCCTAGAATTTATTTTACATATTTTGTTTATGAACCCAAGACTTAATTAATGAATTAAGCTTATGAAACTAAATTAGGTCTAAAATTAAGAATTTCAGATCTAAGTCATTTTCATAAAATTGAGTTCAAACTTGGGTAGCTCAATTAGATCTAGCGGTTGATCAAACCGAATCAACAGTTGGTTAGGTGGGATTATGAAAGCTAATAATTGACCAGCCTAATAGGATTAAGTCTGGGTCAAGGTCGAATCACATTTAGATGTGACTCGATCAAGTTAAGACCTAATTTGACTCAGTGATTAGAGCTTGGATTGTAGGCTAACTTAATTAGTTCTGGTTCGACAATTTGGTGTCTAAGGTAAGTTGGGCATATGCGACCAACTGATTTTTAATTGGGAGCTACTCGACTCGAATGTATTCTTATCGAGTTAATGGCATATCCCTTCCACCGGTCTCACTTACCTAGCCATATGTGTCGACCCAGTTCTGATTTGAGGTGGCTAACAATTTGAGCTAACCCATGCTACTAGGTTAGTCATAATTGTTATGACTATGTCATGTCAAGTTTAAAGAGACCTAAATCAAATCTCCCTAAGAAAATATTAAGTCTAGGTCTTCCACCATTGTGGATGTGCGGGCCCTTCCTGGGGTTGATTGTTCTCGATTGAATACAGTGGCTCAGTTGCACCGAGAAGATGCAACCATGTCCATTAGGCATTGGATGCTATGAATTAGAGGATGGGTTGGGCTCAAAATTTTGGATACGGTGAGGGATCCAATCAGGAATCTAGTTCGCACAAATGGTGGGTTTGACTTAACTAAAGATTGGAGCAATATTTCGGGCACGGTGAGCTTTATGAATTAGAGACAAAGTTTTGGATGCACCATGATTAGAGAATCATTGGATAAGAGTTGTCCACTCATCGGTTGACCCATCATCAATAATTGTTAGGGGAGGTGGTGAGCCAGTTAGTGAGACCGCACCACCCACTAGAAATCACTTATCACGGAGATTTTCACATCTCTGCCAAGGGAGTGTAGGGATCTAAGAAAATAGTGAGAGCCTAATTTATTTAAAAATAAAACTCTTAAACAAATTGGTTAAGTCTGATTATAAAATCTAACTAGAAACTTTTGACTCTCTATAGAAAACATGTCTACCTCAAACCCCCTAACCAAAATACTAGACACCCACAGATTGTGTAGGAACCAGATCTAGGGTTTCAGAGTTAGATCTTGAAATTTTTTCAAGATCATACAGCGGAAGACTAAAATAAATCAAAATTTATTTTCTAAAATCAAAGAATCCCTAGATCTAATATCCTATTACATGATTATGACATAGCATTAAATCAAAAATTAAAATATATAAATATAGCATGAACTACATGTTGATCATATCAACATGTTTTTATACCACATCTAATGTATGTATTAAACAATAGATCAGATCTATTACCTTGCAAGTTAGACACTCTAACCTCACTGATCTGGGATTAAGGATGATGTTGCAAGCCGCACATGCATCCAACCTCTAGGAGTCATCCACACGAGCCCACGAATCTCGATCAGAAGTCCTACTTCAGGAAATCAGCACAGTATGCTAGTACTGCACTGATCCTTCTTTGATGGTTGATCAGGTGCCTCCTTCTTCTTGATTTAGACTCTTCCAAAGATGGAAAGTAGAAGGAGGAGTTTCAGATCTGAGACGCTCTTAGAAAACTCAAGATGGATGGAGGAAAGATATGAAAACAAAAACCCTAGAAGAAGACCCTCTTCTTCTTCACGTTTTTCTCTCTAAACACCCTAACTTGCATCTTTTATATCTCCATGACCCAAAGGTATTTATCTCTGATTTTTCGATGGCACAAAGGTATCTCAAATCTCTGACTTCTCCTAAAATTTCATAAAGAAACTCATCTTATATGAAGAGATATGATAGAGTCATTATCTAGGTCAAACACCTAGTCAAGGCTTATCCAAACATGGCAAGTTAAGGGACGCCCAACTCTTGAGCACCTCCTCCTTATTTTCATGCATGGATTACTAGCAAAGGGTGCACAATGTAAACCCTAAAATTCACAAAAATTCCAAAAAAAAATTGGATAAATTCGGTGTAAAATTGAAAGAGTTTTGGATTTCTAAAACTCTATCTCATAGAATTTGAAATCCAAACTTATTCCTTTTAGATTTGATCCAAACCACCTTCCATGTAAGAAAGAAGAGAAGAGACCTTTTGTGAACGTGGGAGAGATCTGGGAGAGGGCTTTTGTTGCACAAAATAAGTGGAGATTGGTGTTGAATTAAGAGAGAGGGCGTGGAGAAGGCTTATGTGATGCAAGGTGGAATCCTAGTCTTACTAGGATTTTGTCTTATGACTTGTTTTAATTTGGTTTTCCAAACCAAATCAAATCAAAATTAGATCAACCCAATTAAAATAGGTCTTAACCCAATTAAAAACCTAATTTAATCAGATTAAATTAGATTTAAATCTGATTTAATTTTCTAATCAAATTAGAAATTAGATTGACCCAAGTCCTAGTTGAACTAGGACAAGTTTTTTCTTGCACTTGGCTTATCGAATAAACCAATTGGACTTGATCCAATCAAGCCCAAACTAAATCTAATTAAATCATATTTAATTAGACTTAATCTCAGCCCATTGGCTTAATCAAATTAAGCCAATTAGCAATCAAATTGCTAATTGATCCTCCTGCAACACTTGCACTGGGTTAAATGCCAATCGTATTGACCATTTAACCCTAGAATGATTCTTAATCGTTGATCAACCATCCGATCGGATCATGAACTCTAATGTGTGTGACCTCATAGGTCCAAATCTAAGCCGGTAGCATAGGAATAAATTCCTATACCAATCGAAGTGACCATCTAGCAATGGTACCCGACGATCGGATAGGTCGAATGTGTAGAACAACATCCTTAGAACCCATGCGGATATAGTTTTCATATAATTCATCCCCTTGACCAAAATGATCATAGGATACCCCAGAGCTCAACTATCAACTCTGATTAGGTTGTCCACATTGTATTTCAAATATCAAATCCATCTGATGGATTACCCTGGCCAAGGTTTTGCTAAATTGAAATACAGCGACTCATTCTTCTCCAACTCTTGGAGTGGTCAATCCCATCTCGATCACACTCTGACTTCGCAAGTACTTGACTGTGCCCAGAAGCCTTCCATCCCTGAATTAGAAATTCAGTTAGTCCAGTACCAAAGCACAGTGAGTTGCTTGCAAGTCACTGAGGCGATCTCAGGTCTAAGGGACACTTATACCTATATCCCATCAGAGACATTCTCGACAGCAGAATACTCTGGAGTTGGTCACGTTCAATGATGATGTATCCTTATATCTCACCTGTATGCCATACCAGTATCTCCACACTCCTTGGTTAAGAGGACAACCAACCCATATGGCCTACAGCGACCTATGCTCGATAGAAGCTGTCGTCCTTATTAACAGCCTATCATTTGGTCGTGAACAGTTTTAAGGACTAATCGATAAATCCTCTCTTTATCGAACTTAAATAGTCTTAAGGACTTCATCATAACAACGGAGTTCATTAGAAGATGAAAGCTTATGATGAAGATGCCAAATATATTTTATTTATTAACAAATCAATTACAATACTTGGTTGCTCAACCGTCAACAGCTTGACGATTGGCTTTTTGAGACACATTTTCCAACAACTCCCACTTGTCCTAAAGCCACTCGGCACAGTATCTAATACCCATCTTCGACTTGTGGTTGTCGAACTCCTTTATTGCGAGGGCTTTAGTGAAGGGGTCAGCTAGGTTCTCCTTTCTGTCGATCTTCTGAAGGTCGACGTCACCTCGATCCACAATCTCCCGGACCAGGTGGAAGCGGTGCAAGATGTGCTTCGTCCGCTGATGTGCTTTGGGTTCCTTCGCCTGAGCTATGGCACCAGTGCTATCGTAGTAGAGCAGGACTGGACCATCGAGGGAGGGTGCTACTCCGAGCTCGTTGATGAATTTCCTCAGCCACACAGCTTCCTTCGCGACATCTGATGCTGCGATATACTTCGCTTCACAAATAGAGTCTGCCACAGTATGCTGCTTGGAACTCTTCCAGCAGATGGCTCCACCATTCAGAGTAAAGATATAATCCGACACACTCCTACTGTCATCATGGTCAGATTGGAAGCTGGAGTCTGTGAATCCCACAAGTTTCAGATCTGACTTGCCATAAATCAACCATTGGTCCTTAGTTTTTTTTAAATACTTAAGGATGGCTTTAACCACTTTCCAGTGGTTTTTTCTAGGATCAGATTGGTATCTACTCACTACTCCTAGTGAGTATGCCACATCTGGTCTTGTACATGTCATGGCGTACATGATAGATCCCACGGCTGAAGTATATGGGACTCTACTCATACGCTCTCTCTCTTTAGAAGTTATCGGACAATCCTTCTTAGAGAGAGAAATTCCTTGGCCTATCGGTAGATAGCCCCTTCTTGGAATTCTCCATGCTGAACCTCTTCAGCACAATGTCTATGTACATGGACTGGGATAACCCAAGCATCCTTTTAGATCTATCCCTATAGATCTTCATCCCTAGGATATAGGATGCTTCACCCAAGTCTTTCATGGAGAACTGTGATGATAACCAAACTTTTATTCCCTGTAGTGTGGGGATGTCATTTTCGATTAAGAGAATGTCATCCACGTGCAAGATAAGAAATACCACAACTGGACCATTTGCCCATTTATAGATGCAGGGCTCTTCTCTATTCTTAATGAAGCCATACGTTTTGATCACCTTATCAAAACGCATGTTCCAACTCCGAGAAGCTTGCTTCAATCCATAAATGGATCTCTGAAGCTTGCACACCTTGGACTCATCTGTGGATGTAAACCCCTCAGGTTGTATCATATACACCTCTTCGGTCAGCTCTCCATTCAGGAAAGCTGTCTTTACATCCATCTGCCAGATCTCATAATCTAGATGGGCAGCTATTGCAAGCATTATCCGAATAGATTTGAGCATTGCCACAGGGGAAAATATCTCGTCATAGTCAATACCATAACGTTGACGATATCCCTTGGCAACCAGACGGACTTTATAGGTCTCCACCTTTTTGTTTGTGCCCCTCTTCCTTTTGAAGACCCATTTACACCCAATGGGTTTAACCCCTTCAGGTGGGTCATCCAATGTCCATACATCGTTGACCTTCATGGACTCCATTTCGGATTTCATGGCTTCAAGTCATTTCTCGAAATCAAATCTCTGCATTGCATCCATATAGGTGATCGAATCCTCATTATTCTCATCAAGTTCGATGGGATCACCATCCCGAACCAAAAAACCATAGTATCTGTCCGGTTGACGTGGTACTCTACCAGATCGCCTTAATGGTGCAGGTACATTGGGCTCCGGATATGATCTAATCATATTAGACTCAGGTTCAGCTATTGGTGTCGGTCCTTCTACCTGTTGAACTTCATCAAGTTCAATCTTAGAGGCAACGGTTCCGTCACCAAGGAACTCCTTTTCTAAAAAGATTGCCTTAAGGCTGACGAACACCTTTTGTTCATCAGCATGGTAGAAAAAATATCCTTTTATCTCTTTGGGGTACCCTATGAATGAGCATTTGTCAGACCTAGGTCCAAGTTTGTCTGTGACTAATCGTTTGACATAGGCCGGGCACCCCCAGACCCTAAGGTGTGAAAGTGCTGGCTTACGTCCCGTCCATATCTCATATGGAGTCTTAATTACAGACTTACTTGGAACCCTATTTAACAGATAACAGGCCGATTCGAGTGCATATCCCCAGAAGGATATCGACAAGCTAGCAAAACCCATCATGGATCGGACGATGTCTAACAGAGTCTGATTCCTCCTTTCAAACACACCATTATACTATGGTGTTCCTGGAGGAGTCTATTGGGAGAGAATCCCATTCTCTCCTAGATATGTGAGAAATTCACTAGAAAGGTATTCTCCTCCTCGATCAGATCAAAGAGTTTTAATACTCTTCTCAGTTTGTTTTTCTACTTCACTTCGAAATCGTTTGAACATTTGAAATGAATCCGACTTATGTTTCATCAGATAGACATATCCATATCGGGATAGGTCATCCGTGAAAGTTATGAAGTAGAAATATCCACCTCTAGCACTGGTGCTCATGGGCCCGCATACATCAGTATGTACTAGGCCCAAGAGCTCAGTAGCTCTCTCACCTTTTTCAGTAAAAGGTGACTTGATCATTTTACCAAGAAGACAGGACTCACAGGTTGGAAGTGATTCACAATCACTAACTTTGAGGATTCCCTCTTGAGTCAACCTGTTTATTCTGTTCTTGTTTATATGACCTAGCCTACAGTGCCATAAGTAGATATCTGACACACTATCTAATCTAGGGTGCTTGCCAGTTGAATAGACTATATTAACAGGTTGTGATAACATATACACACCATTGTTCAAATGTCCACAAAAAATAGTAACACCATTCTCAATGATATTACAAATTTATTTCTTTATTGAAACTTCATAATCATTTTTGGCCAGAAGGCCTACAGAAATGACATTTAAAAAGAAACTGGGACAGAAATGACAATCATTAAGAACAATGATATGGGATTCAAATACAAGTTTCAAGATTCCTAATGCTAGAACTGGAACTGGTCTTCCATCTCCAATGTTCAGGAACCTCTCGCCTTGCTCGAATCTCCTACTGACCTGCAACCCCTGCAACGAATTACAAATATGGTAAGGGCTACCGGTATCCAATACCCAGTCAGTTATATCACAAATAAAGAAATTGCAAGGAGTTATCATATAAATACCTTGCCCAGCAACAATTTGCTGCTTTCTCTGCCTGTTCGGGTCTAGGGAGGCAATGTACTGGAGGACAGTTCCTCTTCCAGTGCCCCTGCTTCTTGCAAAAGAAGCATTCAGCTTGACTCTTATCGGGTTTGATCTTTTTGGTCTGACACTGCACAGATGTCCCAGCCTGAACTTGTACCTTCTTCACTTTCTTCTTCTTGTTCTTCTTCCCTTTCTTAAAAGATCGAGAACCAGAAGATGAACCTCCCACTAAGTTCACCGACTCCTTATGGGGTTGGTGATCTTTCTCAAAGTTCTGAAGTAACTCCAGTAATCCGTGGTAGTTTACTTTAGGCTTTGTCATTCTATAATGAGTGAGGAATGGGAGATAAGACTTGAGTAGCGAGATCAGAATTGCATCTTTCCCAAGCTGCTCATGCAAGGGAAAGCCGAGCTTGCTCAATCGTTCCATCAGCTCGATCATGTACAATACATGATCAGTGATAGAGGCACCATCCCGCATTTTAGCATTGAAGATGGCACAACTAGTCTTGTGCCTCTCCACGTCATCGAGTGTGCCAAAGGCATCCTCCAACACTTGAAGCATGTCCTTTGGCTGAGCCATCTCGAATCTGCGACTGAACTCATCGCTCATGGTAGCCAGCATGATACAGTGCATCATGGTCCGATCACTGAGCCACTTCTGGTAAGTGTCTCTGATTGTTCTACATGCATTGACAGCTGGCTCCTCAGGTGCAGGATCCATTATCACATATAGGATCCATTCATGCTCCAGGACTATCTTCAACTTTTGGTACTAGCTACCGAAGTTGGGTCCCACTAACTTATCATTGTCCAACAATGATCGGAGCGATAGGGAAGTGGCCATATTTGCACAAAGGAGAACCATAACCTAATTAGTAATTGATTCATTAAACCTAAAGATTTGGACTTTAATCAAAAGGTTTCTCCCACTATTTTATTCGATTTGGTAGCCTCTACCTCCAATTCGAGGAATTACCCTAATTCCTTAGTGGGTACTAGAATCCACTTAGACTGCACACAAGCCCAACTTTGGTTGGCCAACCCATGTACATCTAAGGGTAGGTTCATAACCAATTGTTTCTCTAAATAATTTCTAGTAATTTTAATTTTGCCCCAGAAACCTAATCAGTAGGCTTTGGCCTCCACTGTAAGGATCCGATTAGGTCCAACTATTAACATGATCATACTTGATGTATCTAACCAACGAATGATTAAGCCCAACTTTGGTTGGCTCACCTAACCACCATTAGAGAGATACTTCCAAGTCATCATATGATGAGTGATAATTTCATTAGTCAACAAGCACCAAGCCTTTGGGTCTGTAATGATTATTGAGTTAATGGACTCATTATCAAACACCTTAATGGGAGGCTATGACTCAGTTATCTCCATAATTTTGTCATTTTAAGGACCTAATAATTTTAAAAAATTTAAATAATATAGAGGATGAGGTCAGATGAACCAGCTTATCATGATCCTCCCACTGACTTCACCAAGTCAGCTTAAGGGAGACCATTAAAAGGGCTGGTCTAGGAGCACCTAAATCAGTCACACTGATTTACCTAGCTGACATGGGTCAGCTCGAATAGTCAAGTGATCCGATCAAAACATAATTTCACCAAGAGGCCAGGTAAGTTCGATCAGTGGGAGGGTCTGCCAAAGCTTGCCTTAGACACCATCAGAAATGGCCAGGTAAGCAGGCTCCCAATTAAAAACCACCGGTCTAGTTTACCTTAGACACCAACTGGTTTAATTAGTTTCGATTAGACAACCTAACAGTTCATGCTAGACCGCTTAGCCAAGAATCAAGTCCATTTGGTTCTCGTTAAAGACATGGACTTGACCAACTACAACTATTGTAATTGATCTAGAGAATCCTTGACCTAATCTAAGACAACAATTGATTAGATTTAGTCAATTCTTTAATTAAGTCCATCTTCAATCTAACCATAGGTCTAACCCAATTAATGGACATAATTTCCACTAACCCATTAACCCAATGTGTTATGGTTTGTGTCTTAGGTTCTTCAATTCACAATCCTAGAACCTAATCAAACAACTTCTTAATTCTTAATTAAGTTTTGGGCTGAGGGTTGGGTTTGACTTTTCAAAAAATAATTTTTATATTTGTAAAATAATTTTATAATATGATTCTACCAATCATATTGCATGTTTGATTCATAATCAAGATGCAAGTGAAATAAACATGAAACTACTTTAGATCTGATCTAAACAGGTTCATGTAATTGAAACAATTTCAACTTTAAACAATTTCTTTCCACAAAAATTATTAACAAAGAGATTTTATTTCAGATTTAAATATATTTTAAATCTAATAAATCATAAATTTAATCTAGATCATATCTAACAAATTTATGATTAAAGATAGATCTACACAAACTAGGACAACCTTTGCACTGTAAGGGGTAAACCTTACAGCAGGACAACCTTGCAGTTTGTGATTGATCTAAAATTTTAATTACAGATTTAATAATCAGATTATAAATTAGATCTAATCTAAGAAATAATTTAAGAATATATAAATAATCATGTAATAAAGAACCTAGGCTCTGATACCAATTGTGAGAACTAGATCTAGGGTTTCAGGGTTAGATCTTGAAATTTTTTCAAGATCATACAGCGGAAGACTAAAATAAATCAAAATTTATTTTCTAAAATTATAAAATCTCTAGATCTAATATCCTATTACATGATTATTACATAGCATTAAATTAAAAATTAAAATATATAAATATAGCATGAACTACATGTTGATCATATCAACATATTTTTATACCACATCTAATGTATGCATTAAACAATAGATAAGATCTATTACCTTGCAAGTTAGACACTCTAACCTCACTGATCCGGGCTTAAGGATGATGTTGCAAGCCGCACATGCATCTGACCTCTAGGAGTCATCCACACGAGCCCACGAATCTCGATCAGAAGTCCTGCTTCAGGAAATCATCACAGTATGCTAGTACTGCGCTGATCCTTCTTTGATGGTTGATCAGGTCCCTCCTTCTTCTTGATTTAGACTCTTCCAAAGATGGAAAGTAGAAGGAGGAGTTTCAGATCTGAGACACTCTCAGAAAACTCAAGATGGAGGGAGGAAAGATATGAAAACAAAAACCCTAGAAGAAGACCCTCTTCTTCTTCATATTTTTCTCTCTAAACACCCTAACTTGCATCTTTTATATCTCCACGTCCCAAAGGTATTTCTCTCTGATTTTTTGATGGCACAAAGGTCTCTCAAATCTTTGACTTCTTCTAAAATTTCATAAAGAAAATCATCTTATATAGAGAGATATGATAGAGTCCTTGTCTAGGTCAAACACCTAGTCAAGGCTTATCCAAACATGGCAAGTTAAGGGACGCCCAACTCTTGAGCATCTCCTCCTTATTTTCATAAATAGATCAGTAGAAAAGGGTGCACAATGTAAACCCTAAAAGCTATGAAAATTTCAAAAAAAAAATTGGATAAATTTGGTGTAAAATTGAAAGAGTTTTGGATTTCTAAAACTCTATCTCATAGAATTCGAAATCCAAACTTATTCCTTTTAGATTTGATCCTAACCACCGTCCATGTAAGAAAGAAGAGAAGAGACCTTTTGTGAACGTGGGAGAGATCTGGTAGAGGGCTTTTGTTGCACAAAATAAGTGGAGATTGGTGTTGAATTAAGAGAGAGGGCATGGAGAAGGCTTATGTGGTGCAAGGTGGAATCCTAGTCTTACTAGGATTCTGTCTTATGACTTGTTTTAATTTGGTTTCCCAAACCAAATCAAATCAAAATTAGATCAACCTAATTAAAATAGGTTTTAACCCAATTAAGAACCTAATTTAATCAGATTAAATTAGATTTAAGTCTGATTTAATTTTCTAATCAAATTAGAAATTAGATTGACCCAAGTCCTAGTTGAACTAGGACTAGTTTTTCCTTACACTTGGCTTATCCAATAAACCAATTGGACTTGATCCAATCAAACCCACACCAAATCTAATTAAATTATATTTAATTAGACTTAATCTCAGCCCATTGACATAATCAAATTAAGCCAATTAGCAATCAAATTGCTAATCGATCCTCCTGCAACACTTGCACTGGGTTAAATGTCAATCGTATTGACCATTTAACCCTAGAATGATTCTTAATCATTGATCAACCATCCGATCGGATCATGAACTCTAATGTGTATGACCTCATAGGTTCGAAACTAAGCCGGTAGCATAAGAATAAATTTTTATTCCAATCGAAGTGACCATCTAGCAATGGTACGCGACGACCGGATAGGTCGAATGTATAGAACAACATCCTTAGAACCCATGCGGATATAATTTTCATATAATTCATCCCCTTGACCAAAATGATCATAGGACACCCCAGAGCTCAACTGTCAACTTTGATCAGGTTGTCCACATTGTATTTCAAAATATCAAATCCATCTGATGGATTACCCTGGCCAAGGTTTTGCTAAATTGAAATACAGCGACTCATTCTTCTCCAACTCTTGGAGTGGTCAATCCCATCTCAATCACACTCTGACTTCACAAGTACTTGACTGTGCCCAGAAGCCTTCCATCTCTGAATTAGAAATTTAGTTAGTCCAGTACCAAAGCACAGTGAGTTGCTTGCAAGTCACTGAGGCGATCTCAGGTCTAAGGGACACTTATACCTATATCCCATCAGAGATATTCTCGATAGCAGAATGCTCTGGAGTTGGTCACATTCAATGATGATGTACCCTTATATCTCACCTGTATGCCATACCAGTGTCTCCACACTCCTTGGTTAAGAGGACAACCAACCCATATGGCCTACAGCGACCTATGCTCGATAGAAGCTGTCGTCCTTATTAACAGCCTATCATTTGGTCGTGAACAGTTTTAAGGACTAATCGATAAATCCTCTCTTTATCGAACTTAAATAGTCCTAAGGACTTCATCATAACAACGGAGTTCATTAGAAGATGAAAGCTTATGATGAAGATGCCAAATATATTTTATTTATTAACAAATCAATTACAATACTTGGTTGCTCAACCATCAACAGCTTGACGATTGGCTTTTTGGGACACATTTCCCAATAGATTGATTGGATCCAATTTCAAAGACTGGTTAAGAAACTACAGAATTATTCTGGATTCTGAAAAATTGACCCATGTCTTGGATCAGGACCCACCTGCCATGCCAGTACGTCCGACTGCTGAACAGAGAGCATCTCTGAAAAAGTGGATGGATGATGATAACAAAGCAAGGTACTATATATTGGGTGCAATGTCTGATGACTTGCAGTGCCAACATGAGAATATTTTGACTACCCATCAAATGTTGGCTCACCTATAAGAGTTGTTTTGGTGAACAAAGTCGTGTAGCCAAGTATCAAGTCTGCCAAAGATTTTTTAGGCTAAAATGCATGTTAGGCAGTCAGTCCAAGATCATTGTTTGACAATGATCAAGAATCATGAGGAGCTTGAGAAGCTCAATTTCATCTTAGACAAGGATTTTCAGACTAATGTGATCCTTCAGTCCTTGTCTGATGCATATGGTCAGTTCATCATGAACTTTCATATGCATAAGATGCAGTGTACCTTGATCGAGTTAATGAATATGTTTGTTATGGTTGAGCTTTCTATGAAGAGTTCAAAAGGCTCAGTTCTTACTGTGGAGTAGATTTCTTCCAAGAGAAAGTCTTTTGGAAAGAAAAAGAGGTCTGTGAAGAAGTAGAAGGTGGATAGAAAGAAGAAGAAGTGAAACTGTCCTCAGTACCTGGCCACCCTGAAGAACAAGAAGGATGGTCCTTCTAGAGGTATGCTTATTTTAGAATCTAATCTTACAATTTTTTTTGCATCCACTGGGTGCTTGACTCTAGTTCTAGTGCTCATTTGTGCACTTCTATGCAGGGTCTTGAGGAGAGTAGGAGGCTGAGGGATGGGGAGATGATCCTACACGTCAAAAATGGAGCAAGAGTTGCTGCTGTGGCCGTGAGAACCTATCCTCTGCGATTACCATTAGGATTAGATTTATTTCTTAGAGATTGTTATTATGTGCCTGCAGCAAGCAGGAATTTGATTTCTGTTTCATGTTTAGCACAAGAAGGCTATGTGATTAGCTTTCATAAGGACCATTGTAATATATTTTATGAAAATAATAAAGTTGCAAATGGTTTTCTTATTAACGATCTCTATCAGCTACATATTGATGTATCTGTATTTAATATCGAGCAAAATATGAATGCCATAGGAATTAAAAGGCCTAAAGATAGTCTAAATGATAGGTATTTATGGCACCAAGGCTAGGTCATATAGCGGAAGACAGGGTTAACAAATTGGAGAAATTTGGACTGTTGAGTCTGTTGACTTTCGAGTAATATCTAGTTTGTGAATCATGTCTTCAAGGCAAAATGACCAAACTTCCTTTTGTAGGATATGGGAAAAGGACCACAGACCTACTTGCCCTAGTACATACGAATGTATGCGGCCCATTTGATGTGCCGGCTAGAGGCAACTATGTCTACTTCATTACCTTTATCGATGATATGTCTAGGTAGGATATGTGTTTCAATGAAACAGAAATCTGAAGCCTTTGAAAGGTTCAAAGAATTCAGACATGAAGTAGAAAAATAAACAGGAAAGCCCATTAAGGTTCTTCGATCAGATCGAGGGGGTGAATACCTTAGTCGGAAGTTTCTAGACTATCTTAAGGACAATGGCATAGTCTCTTAATGGACTCCACCTGGAATGCCACAACTCAATGAGGTTTCAGAATAGAGAAACCAGACCCTATTAGATATGCTCCATTCTATGATGAGCTTCACGGACCTCCCTGAGTTTCTTTGGAGATATTATCTCATGACAGTAATATATGTATTGAATAGGGTTCCATCTAAAATCGTTCCTACCATACCATATGAGATATGGTATGGTAAAAAGCCAAGTCTAATCATCTCAGAATTTGGGGTTGTCCGGCTCACGTCAAGAGACAGTAGGCGGACAAGTTAGAGTTCAGGTCTTTTAGAGTTCGATTATAGGATATCCTAAAGAGTCATTAGGATACTATTTCTATATTCCGAAAGATCACAATGTGATTGTGAGTCAAAATATTATTTTTCTTGAAAAATAGTTTATTCAAGATGGTGGCATCGAAAAAATAATTAAGCTCAAGGAGAATGTCTCCCCAGAGCAACGACCTAAAGAACCTGAGGAACCAAATCAATTAGAACAAGTCCTAATACAATCTCTTCCACCTCGTAGATCGACTAGGGTTTTTCATCCTCCTGAAAGGTACTTAGGTACTATACAAGAGGATATAGAAAAAATATTCCTCATGGAAAATAGGGCTCATGGTGATGATCCCAAGACCTATGACGAGGCAATATCAGATATCGACTTTGAGAAATGGTTAGAGGCAATGAGATCAGAAATTGACTCGATGCACTCAAACCAAGTCTAGACCTTGGTAGATCCATCTGAAGGTATTGTACCTATTGGGCGAAAATGGATCTTCAAGAGAAAAATTGATGCAGATGGGAATGTAGAGATATTCAAGGCTAGGCTCGTAGTGAAAGGTTATAGTCAGCGTGAAGGTATTGACTATCAGGATACCTTCTCGCCTGTAGCCATGCTAAAATCTATCCACACATTGCTTGCTGTTGCAGCCTATTTCGATTATGAAATATGACAGATGGACGTGAAAACGGCATTCTTAAATAGACACCTTGAGAAAGATATCTATATGGAACAACCACTTGGGTTCACATCCAGTGATGATGATCACAAGGTCTGCAAGCTGCAAAGGTCCATTTATGGACTTAAGCAAGTATCTCGGAGCTAGAATACTCATTTCAATGATGTGATCAAAACGTTTGGTTTCATCAAAAACGAGGAGGAATCATGTGTGTTCAAAAAGGTCAGTGAGAGTGCAGTTGTCTTCCTCATATTGTACGTAGATGACATCCTCCTAATTGGAAATGGCATTCCCATGTTAACCTCAGTCAAAGTATAGTTGTCTAAGGAGTTCTCTATGAAAGATCTTGGAGAGGCATCCTTTATACTGGATATTAAGGTCTATAGAGATAGACCAAATAGGATGCTGGGACTTTCACAGAAGATGTACATAGAGGAGGTGCTAAAAAGGTTTAGCATGGAAAACTCCAAAAGAGGTTTCGCATGGAAAACTCCAAGAAGATGTGCCCTAGCACACCTGAGGAGATTGAACGCATGAGCAAAATTCCTTATGCTTTGGCAATAGGGAGTCTCATGTATGCCATGCTATGTACACAACCTGATATAGCCCATGCTGTGAGTGTCACAAGCAGATATCAGTCGAATCCAGACGAAGAGCACTGGACTTCTATGAAATATATCCTTAAGTACTTGAGAAAGACTATGGATATGTTTCTAGTCTTTGAGAATGGAGAACTCCAGATTCAGAGATATACAGACTCAGACTTTATGTCTGATATAGATGATCGAAAGTTGACATCTAGGAGACTGTTCATTTGCAATGGTAGTGCAGTTAGCTAGAAGAGTTTCAAGCAGACGGTGATTGCTGATTCCATCATGAAGGCAGAGTATATTGCTGCATCGAAAGCTGCGAAGGAGGCATTCTGGTACAAAAAATTTATCACAGAGCTTGAAGTGATGTCATCGGATGTCATCCCTCTTTACTGTGATAATAATGGCGCCATAGCCCTAGCTAAGGAGCCAAGGTCTCACCAAAAGTCCAAGCACATCAAGCGGCGATTCCATCTGATCCATGATTACCTCGAAAAAGGTTATGTCGAGGTCAAAAAAGTCGACTCCACAGACAATGTGGCAGACCCACTAACAAAATCATTAGGCCAGCAAAAGATCGAAGCCCACCTTAAGAAGATGGGACTTAGATATGTAGCCAATTAGCATTAGGACAAGTGGGAGTTTGTTAGATATGTGCCCTAGATGCCAAATTGGCTGACACATTCCTGTATAAATCTAAGGGCAAATTTATAATTTTGACTATAAATCAATAAATGGATTATTCTTCCATCACATTATGTACATTGTGTCTGTGATACATCCTTTGAGTTAGTAGGAATGCCAATTCATATTTTCAAGAGTTAAAAATTTAATGCATGAATTTACATAACTAACTCATAAACAGCTCCTGACCATAGAATCATCATAAGGATGGTGATCGATCCGGAAGGTTAGTGTACGATCGCTTCCTTAGGGTAGATGTGTCTTGAGTCTACAGTGTGGAGACACCGAAGTGAGAGTATAGATATTCGTTAAGAACAAGAGTATTGAGCGTGACCATCTCGAGCAGTCATAAGGAAGTCTACCTTCTCGTCAATGACTAGCTCGATGCTGCAGTTGTGTATCTAGTTCTTTGACCTGAGGTGCATCGACAATTTACCTTGAGTGTGTTATAGTTTGACTATACCATTGTTGGGAAATGTGTCCCAAAAAGCCAATCATCAAGCTGTTGATGGTTGAGCAACCAAGTATTGTAATTGATTTATTAATAAATAAAATATATTTGGCATCTTCATCATAAGCTTTTATCTTCTAATAAACTCCGTTGTTATGATGAAGTCCTTAGGACTATTTAAGTTTGATAAAGAGAGAATTTATCGATTAGTCCTTAAAACTGTTCATGACCAAATGAGAGGCTGTTAATAAGGACGACAGCATCTATCGAGCATAGGTCGCTGTAGGCCATATGGGTTGGTTGTCCTCTTAACCAAAGAGTGTGGAGACACTGGTATGGCATACAGGTGAGATGTAAGGGTACATCATCATTGAACGTGACCAACTCCAGAGCATTCTGCTGTCGAGAATGTCTCTGATGGGATATAGGTATAAGTGTCCCTTAGACTTGAGATCACCTCAGTGACTTGCAAGCAACTCACTGTGCTTTGGTACTGGACTAACTGAATTTCTAATTCAGAGACGGAAGGCTTCTGGGCACAGTCAAGTACTTGCGAAGTCAGAGTGTGATCGAGATGGGATTGACCACTCCAAGAGTTGGAGAAGAATGAGTCGCTGTATTTCAATTTAGCAAAACCTTGACCAGGGTAATCCATCAGATGGATTTGATATTTTGAAATACAATGTGGACAACCTGATCAGAGTTGACAGTTAAACTCTGGGGTGTCCTATGATCATTTTGGTCAAGGGGATGAATTATATGAAAACTATATCCGCATGGGTTCTAAGGATGTTGTTCTACACATTCGACCTATCCGGTCGTCGGGTATCATTGCTAGATGGTCACTTCGATTGGTATAAAAATTTATTTCTATGCTATTGGCTTAGGTTCGGACCTATGAGATCACACACATTAGAGTTCATGATCCGATCGGATGGTTGATCAACGATTAAGAATCGTTCTAGGGTTAAATGATCAATACGATTGACATTTAACCCAGTGCAAGTGTTGCAGGAGGATCGATTAGCAATTCGATTGCTAATTGGCTTAATTTGATTAAGCCAATGGGCTGAGATTAAGTCTAATTAAATATGATTTAATTATATTTATTTTGGGCTTGATTGGATCAAGTCCAATTGGTTTATTGGATAAGCCAAGTGCAAGGAAAAACTAGTCCTAGTTCAACTAGGACTTGGGTCAATCTAATTTCTAATTTGATTAGAAAATTAAATCAGATTTAAATATAATTTAATCTGATTAAATTAGGTTCTTAATTAGGTTAAGATCTATTTTAATTAGGTTGATCTAATTTTGATTTGATTTGGTTTGGGAAACCAAATTAAAACAAGTCATGAGACAGAATCCTAGTAGGACTAGGATTCCATCTTGCACCACATAAGCCTTCTCCACGCCCTCTCTCTTATTCAATGCCAATCTCCACTTGTTTTGTGTGACAAAAGCCCTCTCCCAGATCTCTCCTACGTTCACAAAAGGTCTCCTCTCTTCTTTCTTACATGGAAGGTGATTTGGATCAAATCTAAAAGGAATAAGTTTGGATTTTGAATTCTATGAGATAGAGTTTTAGAAATCCAAAACTCTTTCGATTTTGCACCGAATTTATCCAAATTTTTTTTGGAATTTTCGTGGCTTTTAGAGTTTACATTGTACACCTTTTTCTGGTGATCCATGCACGAAAATATGGAGGAGGTGCTCAAGAGTTGGGCTTCCCTTAACTTGCCATGTTTGGATAAGCCTTGACTAGGTGTTTGACCTAGACAAGGACTCTATCATATCTCTCTATATAAGATGAGTTTCTTCATGAAATTTAAAATAGAGATATATATTTGAGAGGTCTTTCTTCCATCCAAAAATAAGAGAGAAATACCTTTGGGTCGTGGAGATATAAAAGATTCAAGTTTGGGTGTCTAGAGAGAAAAACGTGAAGAAGAAGAGGGTCTTCTTCTAGGGTTTTTATTTTCATATCTTTCCTCCTTCCATCTTGAGTTTCCTGAGAGTGTCTTAGATCTGAAACTCCTCCTTCTACTTTCCATCTTTGGAAGAGTCCAAATCAAGAAGAAGGAGGCACCTGATCAACCATCAAAGAAGGATCAGCGCAGTACTAGCATACTGTGCTGATTTCCTGAAGCAGGACTTCTGATCGAGATTCGTGGGCTCGTGTGGACGACTCCTAGAGGCCGGACGTGTGTGCGGCTTGCAACATCATCCTTAAGCCTGAATCAGCGAGGTTAGAGCGTCTAACTTGCAAGGTAATAGATCTGATCTATTGTTTAATACATACATTAGATGTAGTATAGAAACATGTTGATATGATCAACATGTAGTTCATGCTTTATTTATATATTTTAATTTTTGATTTAATGCTATGTAATAATCATGTAATAGGATCTTAGATCTAGGGATTTTCTAATCTTAGAAAATAAATTTTGATTTATTTTAGTCTTCCGCTGTATGATCTTGAAAAAGTTTCAAGATCTAACCCTGAAACCCTAGATCTGGTTCCTTCAATTGGTATCAGAGCCTAGGTTTTTTATTACATGATTATTTATACATGCTTAGATTATTTCTTAGATTAGATCTAATTTATAATCTGATTATTAAATCTGAAATTAAAATTTTAGATCAATCACAAACTGCAAGGTTGTCCTGCTGTAAGGTTTACCCCTTACAGTGCAAAGGTTGTCCTAGTTTGTGTAGATCTATCTTTAATCATAAATTTGTTAGATATGATCTAGATTAAATTTATGATTTATTAGATTTAAAAGATGTTTAAATCTGAAATAAAATCTCTTTGTTAATAATTTTTGTGCAAAGAAATTGTTTAAAGTTGAAATTGTTTCAATTACATGAACCTGTTTAGATTTGATCTAAAGTAGTTTCATGTTTATTTCACTTGCATCTTGATTCGGAATCAAACATGCAATATGGTTAATAGAATCATATTGTAAAATTATTTTACAAATATGAAAATGATTTTTTGAAAAGCCAAACCCAACCCTCAGCCCAAAACTTAATTAAGAATTAAGAAGTTGTTTGATTAGGTTCTAGGATTGTGAATTGAAGAACCTAAGACACAAATCATAACACATTGGGTTAATGGGTTAGTGGGAACTAGGTCCATTAATTGGGTTAGACCTATGGTTAGATTAAAGATGGACTTAATTAGAGAATTGACTAAATCTAATCAATTGTTGTCTTAGATTAGGTCAAGGATTCTCTAGATCAATTACAATAGTTATAGTTGGTCAAGTCCATGTCTTTAACGAGAACCAAATGGACTTGATTCTTGGCTAAGCGGTCTAGCACGAACTGTTAGGTTGATCTAATCGAAACTAATTAAACCAGTTGGTGTCTAAGGTAAACCAGACCGGTGGTTTTTAATTGGGAGCCCGCTTACCTGGCCATTCATGATGGTGTCTAAGGCAAGCTTTGGCAGACCCTCCCACTGATCGAACTTACCTGGCCTCTTGGTGAAATTATGTTTTGATCGGATCACTTGACTATTCGAGCTGACCCATGTCAGCTAGGTAAATCAGTGTGACTGATTTAGGTGCTCCTAGACCAGCCCTTTTAATGGTCTCCCTTAAGCTGACTTGGTGAAGTCAGTGGGAGGATCATGATAAGCTGGTTCATCTGACCTTATCCTCTATATTATTTAAATCCTCTAAAATTATTAGGTCCTTAAAATGATAAAGTTATGGAGATAACTGAGTCATAGCCTCCCGTTAAGGTGTTTGATAATGAGTCCATGAACTCAATAATCATTGCAGACCCAAAGGCCTGGTGCTTGTTGACTAATGAAATTATCACTCATCAAATGATGACTTGGAAGTGTCTCTCTAATGGTGGTTAGGTGAGCCAACCAAAGTTGGGCTTAATCATTCGTTGGTTAGATACACCAAGTATGATCATGTTAATGGTTGGACCTAACCGGATCCTTACAGTGGAGGCCAAAGCCTACTGATTAGGTTTCTGGGGCAAAATTAAAATTACTAGAAATTATTTAGAGAAACAATTGGTTATGAACCTACCCTTAGATGTACATGGGTCGGCCAACCAAAGTTGGGCTTGTGTGCAGTCTAAGTGGATTCTAGTACCCGCTAAGGAATTAGGGTAATTCCTCGAATTGGAGGTAGAGGCTACCAATTCGAATAAAATAGTGGGAGAAACCTTTTGATTAAAGTCCAAATCTTTAGGTTTAATGAATCAATTACTAATTAGGTTATGGTTCTCCTTTGTGCAAATATGGCCACTTTCCTATCGCTCCGATCATTGTTGGACAATGATAAGTTGGTGGGACCCAACTTCGGTAGCTGGTACCGAAAGTTGAAGATAGTCCTGAAGCATGAATGGATCCTATATGTGATAATAGATCCTGCACCTGAGGAGCCAGCTGTCAATGCACATGGAACAATCAGAGACACTTACCAGAAGTGGCTCAGTGATCGGACCACGGTGCGCTGTATCATGCTGGCTATTATGAGCGACGAGTTCAGTCGCAGATTCGAGACGGCTCAGCCAAAGGACATGCTTCAAGAGTTGGAGGATGCCTTTAGCACACCCGATGACGTGGAGAGGCACAAGACTATTTGTGCCATCTTCAACGCCTAAATGCGGGATGGTGCCTCTGTCACTGATCATGTATTGTACATGATCGAGCTGATGGAATGATTGAGCAAGCTCAGCTTTCCCTTGCATGAGCAGCTCGAAAAAGATGCAATACTGAACTCGCTGCCCAAGTCTTATCTCCCATTCCTCACTCATTATAGAATGACAAAGCCTGAAGTAAACTACCACGGATTACTGGGGTTGCTTCAGAACTTTGAGAAGGATCACCAACTTCACAAGGAGTCGGTGAACTTAGTGGGAGGTTCGTCTTCTGGTTCTTGACCTTTTGGGAAAGGGAAGAAGAACAAGAAGAAGAAAGTCAAGAAGGTGCAAGTTCAGGCTGGGACATCAGTGCAGAGTCAGACCAAAAAGATCAAGCCTGATAAGAGTCTATTCTACTGGCAAGCACCCTAGATTAGATAGTGTGTCAGATATCTACTTATGGCACTGTAGGCTAGGTCATATAAATAAGAACAGAATAAACAGGTTGACTCAAGAGGGAATCCTCGAAGTCAGTGATTGTGAATCACTTCTAACCTGTGAGTCCTGTCTTCTTGGTAAAATGACCAAGTCACCTTTTACTGGAAAAGGTGAGAGAGCTACTGAGCTCTTGGGCCTAATACATACTAATGTATGCGGGCCCATGAGCATAAGTGCTAGAGGTGGATATTTCTACTTCATAACTTTCACGGATGACCTATCCAGATATGGATATGTGTATCTGATGAAACATAAGTCGGATTCATTTGAAATATTCAAATGATTCCGAAGTGAAGTAGAAAAATAAACTGGAAAGAGTATTAAAACTCTTCGATCTGATCGAGGAGAAGAATACCTTTCTAGTGAGTTTCTCACATATCTAGGAGAGAATGGGATTCTCTCCTAATGGACTCCTCCAGGAACACCACAGCATAATGGTGTGTCTGAAAGGAGGAATCGGACTCTGTTAGACATGGTCCGATCTATGATGGGTTTTGCTAGCTTGCCGATATCCTTCTGGGGATATGCACTCGAATCGGCCTGTTATCTATTAAATAGGGTTCCAAGTAAGTCTGTAATTAAGACTCCATATGAGATATGGACGGGACGTAAGCCAGCACTTTCACACCTTAGGGTCTGGGGGTGCCCGGCCTATGTCAAACGATTAGTCACAGACAAACTTGGACCTAGATCTGACAAATGCTCATTCATAGGGTACCCCAAAGAGACAAAAGGATATTTTTTCTACCATGCTGATGAACAAAAGGTGTTCGTCAGCCTTAAGGCAATCTTTTTAGAAAAGGAGTTCCTTGGTGAAGGAACTGTTGCCTCTAAGGTTGAACTTGATGAAGTTCAACAGGTAGAAGGACCGACACCAATAGCTGAACCTGAGTCGGATATGATTAGATCAGATCCGGAGCCCAATATACCTGCACCATTAAGGCGATCCGATAGAGTACCGCGTCAGCCGGACAGATACTATGGTTTTTTGGTCCGGGACGGTGATCCCATCGAACTTGATGAGAATAATGAGGATCCGATCACCTATATGGATGCTATGCAGAGACCTGATTCCGAGAAATGGCTTGAAGCCATGAAATCCAAAATGGAGTCCATGAAGGTCAACGATGTATGGACATTGGTTGACCCACCAAAAGGGGTTAAACCCATTGGGTGTAAATGGGTCTTCAAAAGGAAGAGGGGCACAGACGGAAAGGTGGAGACCTATAAAGCCCGTCTGGTTGCCAAGGGGTATCATCAACGTTATGGTATTAACTATGACGAGACATTTTCTCCTGTGGCAATGCTCAAATCTATTCGGATAATGCTTGCAATAGCTGCCCATCTAGATTATGAGATCTGGCAGATGGATGTAAAGATAGCTTTTCTGAATGGAGAGCTGACTGAAAAGGTGTATATGATACAACCTGAGGGGTTTACATCCACAGATGAGTCCAAGGTGTGCAAGCTTCAGAGATCCATTTATGGATTGAAGCAAGCTTCTCGGAGTTGGAACATGCGTTTTGATAAGGTGATCAAAACGTATGGCTTCATTAAGAATGGAGAAGAGCCCTGCATCTATAAATGGGCAAATGGTCCAGTTGTGGTATTCCTTATCTTGTACGTGGATGACATTCTCTTAATCGGGAATGACATCCCCGCACTACAGGGAATAAAAGTTTGGTTGTCATCACAGTTCTCCATGAAGGACTTGGGTGAAGCATCCTACATCCTAGGGATGAAGATCTATAGGGATAGATCTAAAAGGATGCTTGGGTTATCCCAGTCCTTGTACATAGACATTGTGCTGAAGAGGTTCAGCATGGAGAATTCCAAGAAGGGCTATCTACCGATAGGCAAAGGAATTTCTCTCTCTAAGAAGGATTGTCCGACAACTCCTGAAGAGAGAGAGCGTATGAGTAGAGTCCCATATGCTTCAGTCGTGGGATCTATCATGTACGCCATGACATGTACAAGACCAGATGTGGCATACTCACTAGGAGTAGTGAGTAGATACCAATCTGATCCTGGAGAAAACCACTGGAAAGTGGTTAAAGCCATCCTTAAGTATTTGAGAAATACTAAGGACCAATGGTTGGTTTATGGCGAGTCAGATCTGAAACTTGTGGGGTTCACAGACTCTAGCTTTCAATCTGACCATGATGACAACAGGAGCGTGTCGGCTTATATCTTTACTCTGAATGGTGGAGCCATCTGCTGGAAGAGTTCCAAGCAGCATACTGTGGCAGACTCTGTTTGTGAAGCGGAGTACATCGCAGCATCAGATGCCGCGAAGGAAGCTGTGTGGCTAAGAAAATTCATCAACAAGCTCGGAGTAGCACCCTCCCTCGATGGTCCAGTCCTGCTCTATTGCGACAGCACTGGTGCCATAGCTCAGGTGAAGGAATCTAAAGCACACCAGCAGATAAAGCATATTTTACACCGCTTCCACTCGATCTGAGAGATCATGGATCGAGGTGACGTCGACCTTCAGAAGATCGACGGAAAAGAGAACCTAGCCGATCCCTTCACTAAAGCCCTGGCAATAAAGGAGTTCGACAACCACAAGTCGAAGATGGGTATTAGATACTGTGCCGAGTGGCTTTAGGACAAGTGGGAGTTGTTGGGAAATGTGTCCCAAAAAGCCAATCATCAAGCTGTTGATGGTTGAGCAATCAAGTATTGTAATTGATTTATTAATAAATAAAATATATTTGGCATCTTCATCATAAGCTTTCATCTTCTAATAAACTCCGTTGTTATGATGAAGTCCTTAGGACTATTTAAGTTCGATAAAGAGAGGATTTATCGATTAGTCCTTAAAACTGTTCACGATCAAATAATAGGCTGTTAATAAGGACGACAGCATCTATCGAGCATAGGTCGCTGTAGGCCATATGGGTTGGTTGTCCTCTTAACCAAAGAGTGTGGAGACACTGGTATGGCATACAGGTGAGATGTAAGGGTACATCATCATTGAACGTGACCAACTCCAGAGCATTCTGCTGTCGAGAATGTCTCTGATGGGATATAGGTATAAGTGTCCCTTAGACTTGAGATCACCTCAGTGACTTGCAAGCAACTCACTGTGCTTTGGTACTGGACTAACTGAATTTCTAATTCAGGGATGGAAGGCTTCTGGGCACAGTCAAGTACTTGCGAAGTCAGAGTGTGATCGAGATGGGATTGACCACTCCAAGAGTTGGAGAAGAATGAGTCGCTGTATTTCAATTTAGCAAAACCTTGGCCAGGGTAATCCATCAGATGGATTTGATATTTTGAAATACAATGTGGACAACCTGATCAGAGTTGACAGTTAAACTCTGGGGTGTCCTATGATCATTTTGGTCAAGGGGATGAATTATATGAAAACTATATCCGCATGGGTTCTAAGGATGTTGTTCTACACATTCGACCTATCCGGTCGTCGGGTATCATTGCTAGATGGTCACTTCGATTGGTATAGGAATTTATTCCTATGCTACCGGCTTAGGTTCAGACCTATGAGGTCACACACATTAGAGTTCATGATCCGATCGGATGGTTGATCAACGATTAAGAATCGTTCTAGGGTTAAATGATCAATACGATTGACATTTAACCCAGTGCAAGTGTTGCAGGAGGATCGATTAGCAATTCGATTGCTAATTGGCTTAATTTGATTAAGCCAATGGGCTGAGATTAAGTTTAATTAAATATGATTTAATTATATTTATTTTGGGCTTGATTGGATCAAGTCCAATTGGTTTATTGGATAAGCCAAGTGCATGGAAAAACTAGTCCTAGTTCAACTAGGACTTGGATCAATCTAATTTCTAATTTGATTAGAAAATTAAATCAGATTTAAATCTAATTTAATCTGATTAAATTAGAGTCTTAATTAGGTTAAGACCTATTTTAATTAGGTTGATCTAATTTTGATTTGATTTGGTTTGGGAAACCAAATTAAAACAAGTCATGAGACAGAATCCTAGTAGGACTAGGATTCCACCTTGCGCCACATAAGCCTTCTCCACGCCCTCTCTCTTATTCAATGCCAATCTCCACTTGTTTTGTGCGACAAAAGCCCTCTCCCAGATCTCTCCCACGTTCATAAAAGGTCTCCTCTCTTCTTTCTTACATGAAAGGTGATTTGGATCAAATCTAAAAGGAATAAGTTTGGATTTTGAATTCTATGAGACAGAGTTTTAGAAATCCAAAACTCTTTCGATTTTGCACCGAATTTATCCAAATTTTTTTTGGAATTTTTGTGGCTTTTAGGGTTTACATTGTACACCCTTTTCTGGTGATCCATGCACGAAAATATGGAGGAGGTGCTCAAGAGTTGGGCGTCCCTTAACTTGCCATGTTTGGATAAGCCTTGACTAGGTGTTTGACCTAGACAAGGACTCTATCATATCTCTCTATATAAGATGAGTTTCTTCGTAAAATTTAAAGTAGAGATATATATTTGAGAGATATTTCTACCATCCAAAAATTAGAGAGAAATACCTTTGGGTCGTGGAGATATAAAAGATGCAAGTTTGGGTGTCTAGAGAGAAAAACGTGAAGAAGAAGAGGGTCTTCTTCTAGGGTTTTTATTTTCATATCTTTCCTCCTTCCATCTTGAGTTTCCTGAGAGTGTCTTAGATCTGAAACTCCTCCTTCTACTTTTTATCTTTGGAAGAGTCCAAATCAAGAAGAAGGAGGCACCTGATCAACCATCAAAGAAGGATCAGCGCAGTACTAGCATACTGTGCTGATTTCCTGAAGCAGGACTTCTGATCGAGATTCGTGGGCTCGTGTGGACGACTCCTAGAGGCCGGACGCATGTGCGGCTTGCAACATCATCCTTAAGCCCGAATCAGCGAGGTTAGAGCGTCTAACTTGCAAGGTAATAGATCTGATCTATTGTTTAATACATACATTAGATGTAGTATAGAAACATGTTGATATGATCAACATGTAGTTCATGCTTTATTTATATATTTTAATTTTTGATTTAATGCTATGTAATAATCATGTAATAGGATCTTAGATCTAGGGATTTTCTGATCTTAGAAAATAAATTTTGATTTATTTTAGTCTTCCGCTGTATGATCTTGAAAAAGTTTCAAGATCTAACCCTGAAACCCTAGATCTGGTTCCTTCAACCATAACTCGATCTCTTAGCCATTCAAAACCCTGAGGTGTATGTTGGCTGTAGCATATTCATTGTAGGAAGCAGATCGCACCAAGATGAGATCTATCAACCTTGGTAGATGAGAGGAGTAGTCCTATGATGATCGAAAGATTGAGTCCTTAAGTTAATGGCCATGGCAGAGTGAAATAATGGAAAAGAGTTTTTCATTGGGGTTTCACATCGGATGAATTGATCGATTGATTTATATGACTGATGTTGGGTTTGACGAGTTCACCTTAACCCTAATTCAGTCGGGACTCATGATAGAGGAACTCAATCACACAGGTAGCTACATCGAGAGGTTCATCTTCAGTTCTGATGGATTGCCACCATATACTGTTAGGTGTCACTGATGGATTTTGAGAGCAATTAGAATGATCTTGATGATCGATCATTCTAATTGTATGAATCAAAAGTGTTCTGGTCTATCGAAAGGAGTTTCGATGATGTCGATGATGAGATCACGACATGTCTCATTACCATATAGAATTGAACCTAACTGGGTCACACTAACAAGGGTTAGGATCTGGATGTCATCAATTGGGCTAGCCCAATTGATTTGGATTAGATCCAATTAGGTTCAAGGAAATCATGCTAGCACTCGATTGAGCCTAACTTTCTTCTCGTGTAATCTTTTCTATCTTGACTGAGCCAAATGTGATTTGACTCATCCAAAAAATCTTGAGAAGGTTTCTCTCAGTCTAAATGAAGCTTGTCCAGCTTAAAAAAGTCTTATCTTAATTCATGAGATGAATTTAAGACAACACCTGCTAATTCCTGTCACCTACCATTTTCATTTTAAGATATCTGTCAAATGTTGATATATGGGTCTTAAACTGAAGGCCACTTGGCAAAAGCTCATTGGAGAATTTTTATGGAGTGTCCACATGCCAAAATCACATTAACTTGGGTGCCATAATCAGATTATGGCGTGAGCCCAATTGGATTAAGTGGGTGCCCCAAGTGGATAAGGATGGAGAGTCTTGATCAACATGGACTTGTTGGCGCCAACCTTCCTTTATGCTTATCCAAAGATGGTGGCAGCATAGGAGAGAGAGTGGAGGTTCTTATCTGATATGATCAGATGATATCACTCCACCAATCAAATTTTTTTTGAATTTATTGGAATTTTTTGATGGGTCAAATGATGTGGCACTGCACAGTGCAGTAGGGTCTATATAAACCCTGTCTGCGCCTAGGGTTTAATGAGATTGCACCAAACCCATCAAAGCTGCCACCCCCTTTCCTCTTCTCTACATCCCATCTAAAGCTCTCCCTCTCCTCTTCACATCCAAGGAGTTGGATGTCCATCTGGCAAAGGTTTAAGGTGTGGTGATGCCTTGAACAGGAAGGCTGCAGGACTTCTTCGACAGGCTGCTGCTCCAACTTCAGGAAGACTTTTGAAGATCTTTCTAATCAGATTTAATTCTGATTTTTAGAGTAGAGATTTTCAAGGAGAAGATGATCCAGATCTTACCTGAGTGGATACTGGTAGAGGTTAAGTGATTGCATGGCTAAATCAGAACCTCAGGCTTGCTGCGATCATCTATAGGGTAATCAGAATACCCTTGAGGTACTTCATGTTTTCTCATATTTTTAGATTTATTTTTGAATTAATATCAGATAATAAAATTAGATCTAGAGATTTAGATCTGAAATAAATATAGGATAATTTTTTTTTTAAAAATTATTCCACCCTAGATTTAATGAAATCTGAAAGATCCTACAAGAAAAAAGATGATTTTCCCTTCAGTTTAGTTGCATCAGGAACATGCAACCACTCTATTAGCAAGGAGTTACTCTAGGGTAGGGATGGGGTTGGGCCCAATAACTGTTAGGTAAGGGACCCAATGATGGCTTTGCATCTGCTTGTGAATGATGGGTCAGACTTAACTAAGAAGTATGGGTAATAACTATTAGGTGAGCCTACATGACTTAGAGACCAAGTGGCTACAACATGCTTAGTGAAGCATCTGGGCAAGAAGTTGCCTACGCATCAGTGTGCATATTACCAATAACTGTTAGGTGAGCTGCATGTCATCGGTGGGACTGCAGCACCCACTAGGAATCCTTTATCACATTAGGGTTTCCATTTTCTTCTCGAAGAGTGGAGGGATCTAAAAAATTAGTGGAAGTCATTATTTGTTTCTTAAAATTCCTAGAAGTAAATTAAAATATTAAGTATAAAAGTCTAACTTGAATCTCTACTCTTCCAGTTAAACCATCATATCAGCCTCAAACCCTCTAGCCCGCATCCTTGAAACAAATTGTTTGACTGGTAATAATTACAAAGACTAGCTCAGAAACCTCAGGATTGTCCTAAGCTCAAAAAAGTTAAGCCATGTTCTCAATTAGGATCTTGTTGTTTTGTCAAACCATCCTACTGCTGAGCAGAGAGCTGCTTTTAAGAAGTGGATGGGTAAAGACAGTTGGGTCAAATGTTATGTGCTGGCATCCATGACAAATGAGTTGCAAAGCTAGCATGAGCATATGCCCATTATCCGATCTATGATCACTTACTTGCAAGAGTTATATGGTGAGCAAAGCTGTACTACATGCTTCGAAGTGTCCAAGAGACTCTTCAATCTCAAGATACATGAGGAACAGTCTGTCCATGAGCACTGTATGACAGTGATCAAGGATATTGAGGAGCTTGAGAAGCTCAAGCTTGATATACAAAAGAAATTACAGATGGATCTAATCCTTCAATTTCTTCTAGTTCATATAGTCAATTCATCATGAATTTTCATATGAACAAATTTGACTGCACTATTCTCAAACTTGTCAACATGTTGGTCATAATGGAGGTACCTTGAAGAGTTCAAGGGGCATTATTCTCACTGTGGAGTGCACTTCTTCTTCTGAGAGAAAGTCTACTGGAAGGAAGAAGGTTAAATTCGTAAAGAAGTAGAAGAGAGAGAGCAAGCCAAAGAAGGATGGTCTAAAGGCGGCTGAGATAAAGAAAAAGTGTTTTCACTGTCATGTTGAAAGCCACTGGAGGAGGAACTGCTTGAAATATTCGAAGAGTCTAAAGACCAAAAAGGGTGATAAACCTTTTGAAGGTATGCTCATAATAGAATCTAACCTCATGATTTCTTCTACTTCTAGTTAGGTATTAGATTCTAGCTCGAGTGCTCATATATGTACCTCAATGCAGGGTCAGATAGAAAGTAGGAGGTTGAGAAAAAGTGACATGATCCTTCGAGTCGACAATGGAGCAAAGGTTGCTACAGAGACCGTCGGCATTTACCCTTTTCGATTACCGTCGGGAGTTAGATTAGATTTAAAAGACTGTTATTATGTTTCTATAGCTAGTCAAAATTTAATTTTCATGTCTATGCTAGCAGAGGAAGGTTTTGAAATTAATTTCAATAAAGAATTTTGTTTCATTTATTTACAAAATAAATTGATTGCATGAGGTCTTTTAATTGACAATCTTTATCACTTGCATGTTGATACGAATGTGAACCTAAACGAGCAAATAGTGAGTACCGTAGGCCAAAAAAGACCCAGAGATGAAATTAACCAGAAGTACTTGTGGCATCATAGATTAGGCCATATTGGAGAGGATAGGATAAACAGACTGGAGAAAGATGGAATCCTTGGCTCTCTTAACCCAAAGCCGTATCCAGCTTGTGAATCCTACCTTCGAGGAAAGATAGCCAAGTTGCCCTTTGCAGATCAGGAGTGGTTACACCTACTTCATTACCTTTATCGATGATTTATTTACATACGGATATGTGTATCTAATGAAACACAAGTCTGAGACCTTTGAAAAGTTCAAAAAATTCAGGCATGAAGTAGAGAAGTAGACGGATAAATCCGTTAAGGTTCTTTGATTTGATCGAGGAGGTACATACCTTAGTCGAAAATTTTTGGAATATCTAAGGACAATGGCATAGTCTCTCAGTGGACCCTGCTTGAAACACCTCAGCTCAATGGAGTATCTGAAAAAAGGAATAGGACCCTATTGGATATGATCAGGTCTATGATGAGCTTCACTGATCTATCTTTATTTCTTTGGAGACATGCCTTGTTAACTGCCATTCACTTATTGAATAGAGTTCTATCAAAGTCTGTTCCTACCACACCATATGAGATATAGTTCAGTAAGAAGCCAAGTCTGGGTTATCCTAAGACTTGGGGATGTCCGGCCTTTGTCAAGAGACAGATGATGAAAAAGTTGGAGGATAGATCTATTATAGCTCACTTTATAGGATAACCAAAAGAATCCATGAGATACTACTTCTACTTTCTACAAGACCATAATGTGATTGTGAGTCAAAATACTGTGTTCTTAGAAAAATAGTTTATCCAGGATGATGGCAGTGGGAGGTTGTAGAACTCGAAGAGAAGATCTTTGAAGAGTCTAGAGCTATAGATCCTCAGGAACCCATAGTCTATAAGCCAGTAGTTGATGTTCTTCTACCACCTCGTAGATCTAGCAGTGTCTCCCGACCTCTTGAAAGATACATGGGTATGCTTACGGAGGAAGTAAAGAAAATATTTCTTATGGAAGATAGAGATCATGGTGATGATCCCAATACCTTTGATGAGGCGATGTCTGACATCGATTTTAAAAAATGATTAGATGCTATAAAATTAAAAATTGACTCGATGCACTCGAACCAAGACTTTAGTGGATCCACTTGAAGAAATTGTACCTATTGAATGTAAATAGATGTACAAAAGGAAGATAGATGCCGATGGTAAGGTAGAGACCTATAAAGCTAGGCTTGTGGCTAAAGGTTATAGTCAGCATGAGGGTATGGACTATCAGAAAACTTTCTCATCCATAGTCATGTTGAAATCCATCCACACTTTGCTTGCTGTTGCAACTTACTATGATTATGAAATCTGACAGATGGATATGAAAACTACCTTCCTGAATAGATATCTTGAGGAAGATATCTATATGGAGCAGCCTATGGGTTTCACATCTGATGATGGTGATCATAGAGTTTGCAAGCTGCAAAGGTCCATATACTGATTAAAGCAGGCTTCTCAGAGTTGAAACCATCATTTTGATGAGGCAATCAAATTATTTGATTTCATAAAAAATGAAGAGGAATCTTGTGTATACAAGAGAGTCAGTGGGAGTGCAATCACCTTCCTCGTACTATATGTGGTGATATTCTCTTCAATGGAAATAATATTCTCATGTTGACCACGGTCAAAAGGTGGTTGTCCAAGAAATTTTTCATGAAAAATCTAGGAGAAGCATCCTATATTCTCAGAATAAAGGTCAATAGGGATAGATCTAAACGGATGCTTGGCCTGTCACAAAAGCTGTATATAAAGAAAGTGCTGAAGAGGTTCAGCATAAAAAATTCCAAGAGAGGTCTTTTACCTCTTAGATATGGTATTTAGCTCTCCAAGATGATGTGTCCGACCAGATCTGAGGAGATTCAGTGCATGAGTAGGATTCCTTATGCTTCGATAATAGGAAGCCTCATGTATGTCATACTATGTACTCAACCTAATATTGTCCTTGTCGTAAGTGTCATGAGCAGATATCAGTCCATACGAGGAGCACTGGATAGCTATGAAGAATATTCTTAAGTACTTAAGAAGGACTAAGGATCTATTTTTGGTCTTTGAAGGTGATTTTGAGTTGCGATTCGAGGGTGTATTCTTGTTCAATTTACAAGAAGGGTTTTGAGTAATCGATCAATGGAGGCTGAGTGTGCTATAGATGTGTAGGATAAATTCTGATTTTAATGTTAGTTATAGAACTGGATGTCATGTCATGACACAGTACTGCAAAGACAATGGCACCATAGCCCTTGCTAAGGAGTCAAGATCTCACCAGAAGTCCAAACACAGAGCATCGATATACGTGACTATCTCATGTCGAGGTGTAAAGAGTAGACTCTGTAAAAAATATGACAGACTCGCTAACTAAGCAGTTGAGCCAATCCAAAAATAGAAGTTCACCTTGAAAAGATGGGACTTAGATTTGTGGCCAGTGGCTTTAGTCAAAGTGGAGATTATTAGATGTATATCCTGGAAGCCAATATGGCTG
Source organism: Elaeis guineensis (assembly GCF_000442705.2). Lineage (NCBI taxonomy): Eukaryota > Viridiplantae > Streptophyta > Magnoliopsida > Arecales > Arecaceae > Elaeis > Elaeis guineensis. Next base: position 46,050,274 of record NC_026002.2, read on the forward strand.
ACATATTGTAATATATTTAGAGTATAATTTTATACTTAATATATTGATATGATTAATAAAAGGGATAAGTTCTTTTTTATTAAAGTGTAATGTGTCCTTGAATCATCCATAGAATTAGTTTCAATACATTCTTAAAGTGATGAGAATTAGAGACATGTATTTAATTCCTAAAGGCTCTCGATCATATGATCATCATGAGGGAGATGATAGATCCAAATTGACTGACACATAAATTACTTCTTTTGGGATAGATGGGTCTCTAATCTACTGTGTAGAGATACAGGACAACAAATGCGGATGGTTGTTAGAGAACAACTGGCACTAAGTGTGACCATACGAGAAATCACTTAGATTTTTTTTCAATCGTCAGTGATTGTCTTGATGCTATAGATGTGTGTCTGGTCTTTTGACTTGAGATGGTATTACTACTTGTAGTGAGGCTGCTGGAGTTTGATTGATACATAAATATGAGTCTCAATGTGCCTTTATAGTGGATGTTGGTGATAGTTGGTCCACTGTAGGAGTGGGGGCGCATCAAGATAGGATCTATCGACCTTGATAGAGAGGAATAGTTTTATAGAATTTGAGAGGCTAAGTCCAAGAGTCTGTGGCCACAATAGTGTGATTGATGAAAAAGAATTTTCATATAAGTCACAACTAGACTTGAGCTAATCAATCTATCATATGACTGATGTTGAGGTTTGATGATTTATCTATGGCCTATCATCTAGTTGGGACTCACGATAGAGGGACTAAATCATACGTTAACTATACCTAGAGGTTCATTTCAATTCTACTAGGTTGCCACTATATAATGCTAGGTATCATTGATGGATTGTGAGAGCTTACCAGGATTGTTTTGAATTGACAATCCTTGTTGAGTTAGAGTAAAATTATTCCGACCCATTAAAAAGTATTTCAATGATATAATAATAGAGATCATTGTATATCTCACTACTAAATAGAATTGAACCTATGAGATCACACAACAAAGAGATTAGATCTGAAATAAGAAATTGAGCTTATGAAGTATCAATTGGGTTTAGAGAAACCTATTGGGTTTATGGTAACCTTGCTAGCACATGGTTGGATTCAATTCTTTTTTCCGTTAGGATTACTTATTTGATAAGTTAATTCTATCTTAATTACCTGCTAATAACATATGTGAATAAGATTCATGAGACTCCAATTGTTGGGTGTCTAAAGTTATGGATCATATAATTTAAGGGTGCAAGTCCCTTATAAATCTCTTTGATAGTTATTATGGGGCGCCACTTTGGTTTGATCAATTTGGATGTGTCCATTAATTAGAGGGCCTTTGGTTTTTATATGGGGTGTCTTTCTGGTGCAAAAGAGGGTGTCTAATTATGGATGCAAGGGCTCCAATAGTCGATGCCTAATGGGCTTCCTAATGTAAGTTGGATAACTTAAGTTAGTAGAAATTCTAATGCAAGTAGGACTTGTATTATGAGATTGAATAGAATTCAATCCTTATGCCTGCTTAAAGGAACCTCCCTTAAGATCTCTAGAGCATCAAAACCAATAGCCCCTCACACCCAAAGGCTCTCCCCATGCGCTCTCTTCCTCTCCCTTTCTCTTCTCTTAGGTGTTCTATACACCCTTTCCTTGGGATGCGTGTCCCAAGGAGTTTCACATCTAGAAGAGTTTGGATGCCTCTTTTTTGCTAGTTTCTAGCATCTGATAGTGGCACATAGCAAGGAGAAACTCTAGAGGAGAGGAGAAAAAAAATCAAGGAGAAAGATCAAGTGTTGATCACGATCTAGGCTTCATTCAGATTCAGTAGGCTAAATTTTGGAGAATCAAAATTTAAATTATAGAGGGCTGTTCCAGGCTGATCTCGAATAGATACTCGTAGAGGTCGGATACTTGTGTGGCTAATAGAGAGCCTCATCTCTTTCAAATCCAATTTTGAAGAAAGAGATTGTGAAATAGATATGTGATTTGATCACAATCTGAATTTCAGTATATATCAATTTCAGAATATGAAATAGATCCATATGATTTTATATTTTTATGTATGTAAAATTTAGATTAAAAGTATTTTAATCTTATTCTCCACTGTGGTGTTTAAAAAATAAAGATTTTGAAGTACATATGCATGCACCAAACCCAAAATTCTAACAACAGCTAGTCTTGTGCTCAATAATATTTCGAGCAAGTCAGTTAGTAAGACACCATATGAGATATGGTTAGGACGTAGGCCGAACCTCTCTTAATTCAGGGTCTGAGGGTGTCGACTTATGTTAAAAGATTACAAACTGACAAGCTCAGTCCTAGATCTGATAAATGTAACTTCATAAGGTACCCCAAAGAAACAAAGAGATATTACTTTTACCTACCTGCTAAATAAAAGATGTTTGTCAGCAGTAAGGCACACTTCTTAAAAAAGAAATTCTTTAGTGAAGGAATAAGTGCCTCTAAAATTGAGCTTGATGAAGTTTGATAGGTAGAAGAACCGACACCAATGATTGAATCTAAACCAAATTTGATAAGATCAAATTTAGAGCCCAATGAACAAACATCCTTAAGGTGATCCGATAGAGTACCATGTCAGCCGAACAGATACTTAGATTTCTTGATTCAGGATAGAGATCTTGTCTAACTCGATGAGAATGATAAGGATCTGATCACCTATATGGATGCGATGCAGAGGTCCGACTCTGATAAATAGCTTGAAACTATGAAATCTGAAATAGAGTCCATGAAGGTCAATGATGTATGGATATTGGTTGACCCACCTAAAGGAGTTAAACCCATAGGGTGTAAGTGGCTCTTCAAGAGGAAGAGGGGTGCAGACAGGAAGATGGAGACCTATTAAGCCTGTTTGGTTGCCAAGGCTATTGTCAGCATTATGGTATTGGCTATGACGAGATATTTTCTTCTGTGGCAATACTCAAGTTCATTCGGGTTATACTTGCGATAGCAGTATACCTAGACTATGAAGTCTAACAAATAGATGTGAAGATAATTTTTTTAAATGGAGAGATGAACGAAGAGGTGTATATGATACAATCTGAAGGTTTCACATCCACAGATGAGTCCAAAGTATGCAAGCTTCAGAGATCTATTTATGGATTGAAGCAAGCATCTCGGAGTTGAAACATACATTTTGATAAAGTGATCAGAACGTATAGCTTCGTTAGGAATGGAGAGGAACCCTACATATATAACTGGATAAATGGTTCAATAATTTTATTTTTTGTATTGTATGTGGATGATATTCTCTTAATCAGAAATGATGTCCCTGCATTATAAAGAATAAAAGTGTGGCTGTCGTCCCAATTCTTCATGAAGGATCTAGAAGAAGTAGCCTACATCCTAAGAATGAAGATCTATACGGATAGATCTAAGAGATTGTTCAGACTCTCCTAATCCATGTATATAGATACCATGCTGAAATGGTTCAGTATGGAGAATTCCAAGAAAGGCTATTTTCTGATAGGCCAAAGAATTTTTCTTTCGAAAGGAGATTGTCCGACAACTTCTCAAGAGAGAAAGTGTATAAGTAGAGTACCATATACTTTGGTAGTGGGTTCTATTATGTACGTCATGATATGTACTTGATCAGACGTGGCATACTCACTAGAGATAGCGAGTAGATACCAGTCTGATCCAGAAAAAAATCACTGGAAGGTCGTAAAGATTATTCTTAAGTATTTGAAAAATACTAAGGACTAGTGGCTTATGTATGGTGAAACTGACTTGAAACTTATGGGGTTCACCGACTCCAGCTTTCAGTTAGACCATGATGATAGTAATAGTGCATCAGATTATATTTTTATCCTAAATGGTGGAGCGATCTACTGAAAATGTTTCAAGTAGCACACTGTGGCAGACTCTATTTGCGAAGCGGAGTATATCGTGTTGTCCGATGCTACGAAAAAAGTTGTATGGTTGCGAAAGTTCATCGACGAGCTTGAAGTGGCACCCTCTGCTGATGGCTCCATCTTGTTATACTACGATAATACTGGAGCCATTACTCAAGCAAAAGAATCGAGATCCCATCGGTGCACCAAACATATTCTGCACTGCTATCACCTTATCTGAAAGATCTTGGATCGAAGTGACATCGACCTTCAGAAGATCGACGAAAAAGAGAATTTGGCCGACTCATTTACTAAAGCTCTCAAAATTAAAGAGTTTGATGACCACAAGTCACAGATGGATATTTGATACTGTACTGATTGGCTTTAGTCCAAGTGGAAGTTGTTGAAAAATATGTACCAAAGTCAATCGTTAGCCTATTGACGATTGTGCTCATTTTATAAATTATATATAATTTTTATTAATAAAAATTATTTAATATTTTTATTATAAATTGATTATATTTGAACTCCTATATTGTAATGAAGTTCTTAGGACTATAATTAATTGATAAAAGAGGATTTGTTATTAAGTTCTTAAAAATATTCACGACCAAACGATATGCTATTACTAAGATGATAGTGATATCATGTGTAGGTTATTGTGTGCCATATGAGTTGGTTATCCTCTTAATCAAGGATGTGGAGAAACTATTATAGCATGTAGATGAAATATAGAAGTACATTCGTATCGAACATGATCATGTGTCGAGTACTCTGCTGTCAAGAGTAGCTCATGAAGGGTATAGATATAAGTATCCCTCAAACCTAAGACCACCATGATGACTTGTAAGTAACTCACTATACTTTAGTATCGGACCATTTGAGTTTTTAACTCAGTGACGAAAGGTTACTGGGTGTAGTCAAATACTTAACAAGTCGGTGTGTGAGTCAAGATGGAATTGACCCCTCTGAATTAGTAGGAGATATGCATCAGTGTATTTTAATTCAGTAAAATCTTGATCAGGATAATCTATAAATAGATTTGAAAGGTTAAAATGTAATATGGTCAACTAAATTAGGCTTGACAGTTAAACCGTAGGTCACCTTGAGCATTTGGGTCAAAGAGATGAATTATATGGTAACCATACACTAGTAGGTTCTAGAAGGTTGCTTTGCAATACTTTGACTTATTCGGTTGTCAGATCACCATTGCTAGATGGTTACATCAATTGGTATAAAAATTTATTCTTATACTACTGGCTTAGGTTCGAACCTATGGAGTCACATACATTAGAAGATTTGATCAGATTAGATGGTTGAAGAGTCCAATTGAATTGTGACTCTGGTGAAGAGTCCTACTTGGACTAGAACTCTATGGGAGAGTCCCACTAAGACTAAAACTCTACTATTAATGAAGAATTAATTAGTAATTAGATTACTAATTGACTCAATTTGATAGAGCAAAGAGCTTTGGATTAAGTCTAATTGAATTGGATTCAGTTTGACTTTGATTGGGTTTGATATGATCGAGCCCGATTATAAAGAAAATTTGATCCTGATTCAATCAAAATTTTGACTAAGCTAATTTCTAATTGAGTTAGGAATTTGATGAATATATCTGAGTTTCTAATTGGATTAGGTTCATTTCTATCAATGGTTTCAATCCAAATTTGATTTGGATTAGAATCAGAATTGGAAATGAAGAGTCCTTGTCAAGATGGACTCTATCCTTATCTCTTGCACCACTCCTAAACCCATGTCAATTTCTCCATGTCTAATTAGATTTGGATTGTGATTTTTGGCATCATGATAGAGGGTCTAATAAGAGTGGGTGACAATATTTGATGAGTCATAATCTTATCTCTTGCCTAATTCAATTGCGATCTGAATTAGAGATAAGATGTAAACTAGGAAAGAAATTTTTCATATATAGAATATTGTTAGCACCATATTATTTTTTTATTATTTTTCTTGAAGAATATTTTGTTATGTGAGACTTTAGAATCCTTCTCCACATTCTAATGATTTTTTTGGAATTTTTTGGGATACCTAAAGGTGGTTTTGGTATGGACTCTTGGTTCCCTTCCTTGGAAAATCCTAATTCCTAGTTTATAAAAAAAAGGTCCTCTATCTTGGATGTCCCATGATCAATTTTCTTACTATTTTTTGATTTTCTAGAGATCTTCTCCTCTTCCTCTCTTCCTCCTCCAGATCCCCTACCATTTTGGAGTGTCCAAAGTGCTTGTAGAAGAAGGAAGAGATCAGTTGTCAAAATTATTTGCAGGCTAGCACCTCCAAGTCCCTGATCTATGCCAATCTTCATGTGGATTTTTCTATAGAGGCCAGATGACTCTGTGTGGCTGTGAGTGATTGAGGAACACCTTCTTCAATCATTGGGCTAGAGGAGAGTAAGATCAAAATTTGTTTGGTAATGATATCCAACTTATCTTGATTCCTATGGTAGATCTAATAGTTAGATCTAGGTTTTCAGCATCGATGAGATCGATGTGTGTTTTTACTTTTAGATCTAAAATACATATTTTTCATATCATAGATCATGATGTGGTAGTTTAAGATTAGATTTTATATATGTTATTAAGATTAAATTATTTAATCATCATTTTCACTGCATAAATTTTTAAATCGCATGTACTGTACTACGCATATTTTCTTCAACATTGGCAATCTAATCTCCTCCTTATCTCCTTGATATTTTCCTATGAAGCGAGGAATTGATAGAAAGAAAAGATGGTACTATCCACTCTTTTTGAAAGGTTCGAGAGGTGCAACCTCTTGGAATGGAATGAGGAAGAGAGAGGGGCCCACCCCCTCCTCTTGGTTTGGTGTGGAAGGAGAGAAAGAGAGGGGCCACACCCCCTCTCTTGCATGAAAAAAACCCTAGATGGGGTGCTAAGGGTTGGCGCCCCAACTACCTACACTCTTGATGAGGGGCGCCCAGTCAGTCTATCTATTTTGACTGGGGCACTCCATCTGCTTGCCAAAAAATTAAGATCCTACCAATTAAACCTAATTTTAATAGAAATAATCAGATTAAATAGGTAAAAATCTTTATGAGATAAGGACTATCCTTTTAAAATTAATTGGTTCTTGATTTGGATCAAGAAAGAATCTATATAAAGAGATAGTCTATTAGGGTTTCAGAAAATTAAATTTTGAAAAATCAAAACTCTCTCCTCTCTCCTCTCTACACCTCATCTTCTCTCTCTTTTCTCCTTCCCATGTCCAAGGGTAGGGTGTCCATCTTCCACATGCCAAGAATAAAGAAGGGTCTTTTCCGCAATAAGGTGTTGGAAATTATATTCTAAAGCCAATCATTTGATGGTTGTACTAATTATAAATTTATATGAATTGATAAATAATAAAAATTATTTGATATTTTTTACCACAAGATTACATCTTCTAACGAACTCCTATGTTGTAATGAAGTCCTGAGGACTACTTTGATCAATAAAGAAGATTTATAGCGTAGTCTTTAAATTGGTTCATGACCAAATGATACGCTATTACTAGGATGATAGTGATATCAAGTGTAGGTCGTTGTGTGCCATATGCATTGGTTAACCTCGTAATCAAATAGTATGGAGATACTGGTATGGCATGCAGGTGAGATGTACGAGTACATCATCACGGAACGTGACCAACTGTGGAGTACTCTATTGTTAAGGGTAGCTTGTGAAGGGTATAGGTATAAGTGTCCCTCCGATCTGAGATTATCACGGTGACTTACAAGCAACTCACTGTACTTTAGTATCGGACTAATTGAGTTTTTAATTCAGTGATGGAAGATTTTTGGATATAGTCAAGTACTTGTCAAGTCAGTGCGTGAGTCAAGATGGGATTGATCCCTCCAATTTGTAGGAGATATGTATTAGTATATTTCAATTTAGCAAAACCTGAGCCTGGATAATCCATGTGATAGATTGGAAAAAGATTAAATATAATATGGATGACTTCTCTAGGATTGAAAGTTAAATCCTAAGTCATCCTCGAGTATTAAGGTCAAAGGGTGAATTATACAGTAACATACACCAATAGGTTCTTGAATGTTGCTTCACCATTATTCGATCTATCTAAACATCGGGTCATCATTGCTAGATGATTACATTGATTGGTTCAGAAGTTATTCCTGTGCTACTGGCTTAGGTTTGAACCTATGGAGTCACACTCAAAGAAGCTTCTAACTGATCATGTGGCTGATCAACAATTGAAAATCGTTTAAGGGCTTAATCGTCAATTCGATGATGGTTAATCTTATGTAAAAATTATATAAATTAATTCATCAAGTATTAATAAATTAATTAATAATTAGATTACTGATTAGTTCAATTTGATTAAGTAAAGAGGATTAAATAAAATTTAATTGAATTTGATTCAATTATGTTTGCCCCGATTAGGTTATGAGATGATCTAATCACTAAGGAAGAATTATCTCTGATTTGATCAAAATTTTGGTTCAATCAATTCTTTATTTGATTAAATTTGATTAAAAATTTATGAGTCTAATTAGATTAAATTTTATATATTTTATTTAGGCTAAACCAGATATGATTTGATTTGGATTCAAATAAGAAACTTAGAGTCCTTATTGGAATAGGACTCTTCTCCCTTTGCCAACCTAGATTGCATGCCATATATCTTCACATAAAAACTATTTTGCATAAGATTTTTTCACACCAAAGACTCCTTTCTATTATCTATCTCACATATAAATATAATTTTGTTTTAATAAAAGAAAGGTTCTAAATTAGATTTTATAATATTCCTTATCAGGAGAATCTGTTCTCATCCAGATCAAGCTCTTCATGCCAAAAAAATTTTTCTCCTTATATGTGTGATATTTTGAGGAGATATTTTATAATAAATTAGTTGAAGAACTAATTTATTGTAAAAAAATATGAAAAGGGGCATCCCATATTCTTTTGGCATATTTTGGGATGTAGAATTGTGAAGGAAAGTAGAATCTTGTAAGAGTCCAGGATCATTAGGACTCTTCACCCCACCTCCTTACATGCCTATAAAAGGGGCTTTTATGGTTTATTTTATATGTGTAAGATACTAGAAGAGAACTCTTCATGTGATAAAAGTTTGGGTATAATTCATGATGTGAAAATAGAGAGGAGGTCCTTTCTCTTAGGATGTGCGCAAAAATCTAAATTTCAGGTTTATGGTTCTAAGGGTTTGGGAGGAGGAAATAAATTAGAAAAAAAATTATTTTCTTCTTCATCTTTCTTTTACCTCTTTATCTCCTCTAGAAGTCTATCTTCAATCTCTAAAAGATTTCAAATATTTGAAAAAAAGATCTAAATCAGCTAAGAAGAAGGTCTTCATGTGAGCTAGCACTCTCGAGAAGACTTATCAGATCGGAGTTTCGAGTGGATTTTCAATAGAGGCCGGATGCATGTACAGCTATGAGCAACAAGCAAGGATCCTCTCCATCATGTCTCTCAGTAGTGGAGATCATCGATCCATGATCAGGTATGGAGTTTTAAACTCAGATTAGAAGTAGATGTGATCTACTGCTCATATGCGTGAATGTTGATTTTATCTTCAGATTATTTCAGATTTTATATGCAACATAATATGTCGTAGATTTTAGAGTAGATTGATTTTATGATTAAATCATATGCATATTAAATTAATTTGGATTAATCTAATGGTCTTCCATTGTAATATTTTTGAAAAAAATTTCAAAATACATGCATAAATGCCTACACATTCCAATAATGGTATCAGAGCCTAGGTTCGTTTTGACATAATTTATGTACATATTAAATCTAAATTTTAATTTTATTTAAATTTGATATGTGATATTTTAATCTAAATTTAATTAATGGTTGATCACATAAATTGACATAAGGTTGTTCTGCTGTAGAATTTATCCCTTATAGTGAAAAAAGTTATCCTAGTTTGTGCTGATCCTTGATAAAATCTAATTATATATCATGCATGTGATGTTTATGATCTAATTTAATATGATCTAAGATTGTAATCAGATCTGATATAATTTAGATTAGATCTAAATTCATGCATATATAATATGTGATTAGATTAGCTGATTCATTTGCAAGTACTTGGATTGGGTTGATCATCAGGCCATTCGATCACAGGAGCAAGAAGGTTTAAGGGCCCTCTCTTCCCATTCGATGAGATGCTCTTATGGTATATAGGGGTATCATGTGAATTAGATCCCATGAAGAAGAAAGTGAAAGAAAAAAAACTTACTTTCTTGCAAATCCTAGATCTTGAAATCCTAGGTGTTGTTGTATGTGATGCAAGTTGCGAAGAAGTTAGTTACATCTAATCTTATTTAATCAAAATTATTTTGATTTAAAATTATAAAAAATTTAGATTTATCTAAAAAATTTTATGATTTAATGTAAAAATTATTTTAAAACCTTAACCATGTTGATGCGAAACTTAATTGAGAATTAAGTATAGAAATCGATTAGATTTAGAATTATGATTTAAGATCTAATGATATTTGCATAAAATATGGGGGCATGGGTTAGCTTAGATCAAGTCCTCTTAATTGGGTTAGATCTAAGGATAGAATCAAAGATTTAATGGACTAACTAAGAGAAATTGATTAAATGTAACCAAATATTGATTAGATTAAAATCAGGATTTCTCTAGAACCAATACAATAGTTGTAGATGGTCAAGTCCATATCTTTATTAGACTAAATGGATCTTGATTATGGCTCAGTAGTTGAATCCAAATCATTGGTTGGTCAAATCAAAACTAATTAACCTAATTGGTGTCTAAGGTAAGTTTGGCATTTTGATCGGTGGTTTTTAATTGGGAGTGGTTTACCTGACCATTTCGATGATATCTAAGGCAAGCTTAGCAGACCCTCCCACCGATCTCACTTTCCTAGCTGATTTGGTGAATTATATCTTGATTAAACCACTAAATGATTCGAGTTGACGCATGTCATTAAGGTTGATCAGTGTGACTGATCTTGGTGCCATTTCAACCAGCTTGATCCTGATCCAATTCAATGACTTAGTGAAGTCTGTGGGAGGATTATGATTTACTGGTTGATCTCTTCTCATCTCTTCTCTAAACTAATTCTTAAATCTTCTAAATTATTAGATCCATAAAATAAGCTAGTTATGGGGATAACTAGATCAATAGCCTCCCATTAAAAGTGAATGATAATGGGTCCATTATTTCTGATTGACATCGCAGGTGCCATCCGTCTGGTGTTTTCTCTGAATGATGAAATTATCATTCATCATATGATAACTCTGTTGTACTATCTGATGATGGTTAGGTTGATCAAACCATCCTCGGATCTAATTATTCATTAATTAGAAATACTGAGTAGGTTCATGTTAATAGTTTGACCTAATCGAAACTTTTAGTGGAGGCCCATCACCTACTGAAATAAAATCTATAGCAAAATTAATTACTAAAAATTATTTGAAAAAATAATTGATTGAGAATCTACCCATAGATGCATATGGGTTGATCGAGCTATTCTCTACCTTGTATGCAGTTTGTGTGGATTCTAGTACCTGCTAAGAAATTAAGATAATTTCTTGGATTGGAGTAGAGGATACCAATTTGACTAAAATAGTGGGAGAACTTTTAGACTAAAATCCAAGTCTTTAGGCTTAATCAATTCATAAATATAGAGATCTTATATTTTTCTTTCAGTTATGGCTAGATTTCATTGCTTCATTCAGTATTTGACAGTGATTGATTTATAGGATCCAACTTCGATAATTGATATCGAAAGTTGCAAATAGTTTTAGGATACGAATGGATCCTAAATATGATTGTGGATCCAGCACCTAAAGTTTTCACATCCAACACATGTGATGTGATCAAAGGCACTTATCAGAAGTAGCCACATGATCAAATCACCATGTGGTATTTTTGAGAGCAGTGAAAAATATGAATTTAGTTATAAATTTGATGATGCTCAATGAGAAAAAAATTTTCAAATATTGAAGGAGTTTTTCGCACCTCTGAAGATATGTCTTCAGTGGGATAATAAATCTTTAAGAAAGAAAAAGGAAAAGAAGGTGCAAAAGAGTCGTACTTGGGCTAATGAGTCTGAACTGACAAAAGAGTCTAAGGTTAATTTGGTCTGACAGAGTCTCTTGATCTGAATAGGCTAAGGAAGAGAAATCAACAAAGAATTGGTGAACAAGATATTTATATGATAACATCTTGTGATTTTTCTATCTATGACACTACTACCTAGATATTGGATATCGAAAGTCCATACGAATTATTGCAACAACTTCAGGTTAGTAAAAAGTTTGAAAACTATAAGAGATTTCTGAATATTGGAGTTGGAAATTATGTTCCAATCTTAATTTTAGGAATTCTTGAGCCTATTTTCAATTCTAACAATATCATTTTAGTGATTGTCACTATTGTCTAATGATTTTTCTGATTTCATTATGAATGATGTCAAAATCATGTAGACAACTAAGAAATATCATTTGTAAATAGTCATAGCCTGTAAGTGTATTGTACACAATCAAATAAACTCTTTGAAATAGATAATGTCATGAAAGCCTACCTTTGACAATTTAGACTCGGTCATATAAATAAGAATAGGGTCAACAAAAATAATTTTCGAAGTCAATGGTTGTAAATTATTGTCAACCTGTTAATTCTATCTCCTTAATAAGATGACCAAGTCATCTTTTGCTGGAAAAGGTGAACAAGCCAATGATGTTCTAAATCTGATACATATTGATGTATTGGATCTACGAACATATTTATCATAAATTTAGATTATTTGAAATATTTAAATAATTTCATAATAAGGTCGAGAAACAAACTTGGAAGAGCATTGAAATTCTTTGGTCAGACCGAAGAGGAGAATGCATTTCAAGTAAATTTTGATATATCTAGAAGAGAATAGGATTCTCTCCTATTGGAATCGATTTTGTTAGATATAGTTCGATCCATGATAGGATTTACAAGTCTGCCAGTCTCCTTTTAAGGTTATGCTCTTAAGACTGCTTGTTATGTTCTAAATAGGATTCTAAATTAATCGATCGCAATAATTCTATATGAGATATAGACTAGGCATAAGCCAATATTCTCTTACCTTAAAGTTTGAAAGTATTTGGTTTATGTCGAGTATTTACAGACTGATTAGCTTGGATCCTGATCATATCTATATATATATATATATTATTTTATAGGATAATATCAAAGAATCTAGGAGATATAGATTCTACCTTGCTAAAGAACAAAAGTTGTTCGGCATTCCTTTTAGAAAGAGAGTACCTTGGTGAAGGTATTGATACCTTTAATGTGAAACTTATGAAGTTCGATTGGTAGAAGAACCGACACAATCTAGTGAACCCATAAAATTGGATTTGATTAGATCAAATCCAAAATTCATTACAGAGGCACTATTAAAGAGATCCGGTAGAGTACTGCATTCGTCAGATAGATACTTCAGTATGTAGTTCTGGGACGTGATCCTATTGAACTCGATGAGAATAATAAGGATTTGATCACTTACAAGGATGCCATGCAAAGGTTCGACTCTGATTAATAGCTTGGAGCCATAGGTTCGAAATGGAGTCCTTGAAGGTCAACAATGTATGGACACTCGTTGATTCACTCGAAGGATAAAACCTATAGAGTGTAAGTGGATCTTCAATAGGACCAAAGTAGCACAGACGAGAAGGTGGAGACCTAAAAAGCTCGTCTGGTTGCCTAAGGATATTATCAACATTATGGTATTAATCATAACAAAATATTTTCTCTCGTGACAATGCTAAATATTTTGGAGTTGAAACGTGCATCTTGATAAGTGAATCAAAATGCATGGCTTCGATGAGAATAAAGAAGAATCCTGCAAATACAAATGGGTTAATAGTTCTATGAGCATATTTCTTATCCTGTATGTGAATGAAACTCTCTTAATCAGGAATGGCATTCCTTACATTACGGAGAATAAAGATTTCGCTATTATCATAATTCTTCATAAAGGACTTGAGAAAAGCATCTCTCATCCTAGGGATGAAGATTTATAGAGATAGATCTAAGAGACTGCTTTGGTTTTCCAAGTCCAACATACATAAGATGTTTATGAGTAGAATTTGTTCTATCATGTACACCATGTATGAGAACTGGATATGGTATACTTACTAGGGTATTGAGTGGATACCTGCAAGATCTGGATGAGAATCACTGGAACGTCATTCTTAAGTATTTGAGAAATACTAAGGACTGGTGACTCGGTTATGAAGAATCTGACTTAAAACTTGTGGAGTATGACTCCAATTTTTAGTTGGACATAATAATAGCAAGAATATGTCGGAATACATCCTTATCCTAAATAATAGAGCAATCTGCTGGAAAGGTTTCAAGCAAAAAATTATAACCAAATTCAAATTGTGAGGCAAGATGCATTGCAGCATTCAATGCTTGCAAGGAAGCTATGTGATTGTACAGGTTTACTAGCAAGCTAGGAGTGGCACCCTCTGATGATGGTCCTGCTGTATTGTACAGCACCAGAGCCATAGCTCATGCCAAGGAGCCGAAGTCCCATTAGCTTACCAAGTATTTTGCATCACCACCACCTTATTCGAAAAATCTGTTAAGGTGACATCAATCTTTAGAAGATCGACAGAAAGAAGAACGTGACCAACCCATTTTACTAAAGCCTTGATATCTAGGAGTTCTGAGATGATAAATTGAAGATGGGTATGTGATACTATACTGATTGGCTTTAATCTAAGTGAGAGTTATTGAAAATTATGTCCTAAAGTCAATCGTTTGATGATTATACTAATTATAAATATATATGAATTGATAAATAATAAAAATTATTTGATATTTTTATCACAAAGTTATATCTTCTAACAAATTTTTATATTGTGATAAAATCTTTAAGACTACTTTAATCGATAAAGAAAGATTTATCACGTAGTCCTTAAATTATTTCGCGATCAAATGATATGCTATTACTAGGACGATAGGATATCAAGTGTAGGTTCTTGTGTGCCTATGCGTTGGTTGTCCTCATAATCAAATAGTATAGAGATACTGGTATGGCATGCAGATGAAATGTAGGAGTACATCGTCACTGAACGTGACCATCTGTGGAGCACTCTGTTGTCAAAGATTGCTCGTGAAGGGTGTGGGTATAAGTATCCCTCCGATCTGAGATCACCATAATGACTTGCAAGCAATTCACTGTACTTTAATACTGAACTAACTGAGTTTTTAATTCAGTGATGAAAGATTTTTTTATATAGTCAAGTACTTGTCAAGTCGGTGCATGAGTTAAGATGGGATTGATCCCTCTGAATTTGTAGGAGATATACATCAGTGTATTTGAATTTAGCAAAACCTGAGCCCGAGTAATCTATGTGATGGATTTGAAAAAGATTGAAATACAGTGTGGATGACTTATCAGAATTGATAGCTAAATCTTAGGTCATTCTCGAGCATTAGGTCAAAGAGATAAATTATACGGTAACCATACGCCAATAGGTTCTTAAATATTGCTTCACCATCATTCGACCTATCCAGACATCGGGTCATCATTGTTAGATGGTTACATTGATTGGTTCAGAAAGTTATTCTCATACTATCAGCTTAGGTTCGAACCTATGGGGTCACACTCAAAAGAAACTTCTGACTGATCATGTGGCTGATCAATGATTGAGAATCGTTTAAGAGCTTAATCGTCAATTCGATTGATGGTTAATCTTATGCAAAAGTTGTAATAAATTAATTCATCAAGTATTAGTAAATTAATAAAAATTAATTAATAATTAAATTACTAATTAGCTCAATTTGATTGAGCAAAGAGGATTAAATAAAATCTAATTAAATTTGATTCAATTAGGTTTGACTCGATTAGGTTATGAGATGATCTAATCGCTAAGGGAGAATTATCCCTGATTTGATCAGGATTTTGATTCAATCAATTCTTATTTTGATTAAAATTTGATTAAAAATTTATGAAACTAATTAGATTGGATTTTATATATTTTATTTGGGCTAAACCAGATGTGATTTGATTTGGATTCAAACAAGGAAACTTAGAGTCCTTATTGGAATAGGACTCTTCTCCCTACGCCAACCCAGATTGCACGCCATATATCTCCATACACAAAATCATTTTGTATGATAGTTGTTGGTGCAGAAATCTGTTCGCGCCGGAGAAGCTGGAGTCGAAGAAGCCGCGGTCGCCGCCGTCGGGACCTGCAAGGGAAGTCTAAATCGGAGGTGGGTTGCTCCGGCAAGACCCTCCGACGCTCAAGTCAGTGCTCTGCCTCAACAAGAATGGAGTGCTCAAACGGAGAATTTAGCAGAGTTGTGAGATAGAAAAGAGAGCTTCGAGAATAACGTATCTGGATCCCCCCTTTATAGGCAGAGGGGCAACGGATTGATGGTGACACCTGCAACCGTCTGGTAGTGGGCCGCCCACGATCAGGGGAATTAATTGCAGAGAGTGGTGGGGTAGACTCGTGGCTATTGTCATAGTCTGCCACGTATGGACTATTGCGGATAGTGGGGCGGCGTCCGTTGCCGCTAGCTGTCAGCGAGTAGTGGGATCGTGCAGCACCTGCCGCAGGGGAGCGGACAGAATCGTGGCCGTTTGTACAACCTGTCAGGGAGTAATGGGTCCGCTGCTGGAGCCGTGTAGAATCCGCTGTAGGACCTGGAACAGGATCATGGTTGCTGTCGCGACCTGCTGAGGGGTGCAGATCTGTCGATTGAGGTTCGGCCGGGTTGGAGTCCGGCCTCCGTAGGAACCCGGGCGGAACCGCTCTGATGTTGAAGAAGGAGCCCGG